>NW_009707543.1:62353-121540 GCF_000703405.1 Apaloderma vittatum
CAGAAGACAGGCTGGGGAGCAGGGACCAGCAGATCTACACAGCTGGCTTGGGCTCATGTGCCTGTGCTGCAGCCCTATGATTCCTCAGCCTGGACTGGGGGAAAAAACACTTACTTCTGCTCAGGTCACCTTCAGGCCACATCTAGGGAAGGATACAAATAATGCTTCCTGGGCCAATATGCAGGGAAAAGACAAATTGCATACAGTTGGTGTTTTCAGGGTTACTTGTCCAGAGCTAATCCTATGGTTAAGTGGGAAGCCTGATTTTCACCAGCATCGAGTGTTAACCATGGAGGAGCAGAAGGGCTTTTGCCTGCAAGGTCCACACACTAAAAGGCCTTCTGCAGAGAGAGAAGGAGGCAGAGTCAGCCCCATGTGTTACTTAGCCTCTCATCACACTAACCCCCTCTGGCCACAGCACCCTGCTTAGGAGGCTGCGCAGCTGCTCTTGCCTCTGGCAAGGCAGGAAGCATCTGCCCCTGATGGTGCTTTCACTGCCAGAGACGTTTGTTTCTCTGGGCAACAACCTGTTCTGGCAATAAGGTACAACCGTGTGTGTTTGTATGTGTTTGCTGTGTGCTGGGATTGCTGGTGCTTCGATCTGGCGGTTCTGTTCAGTCACCAAAGAAGCAGGATATGATGATGTGCCGATTTTTGGCCAGGCTGTTGGGGCTGCATCTGGGGTGGTGTTCCCCCTGACTTGCTGTGTAAATTACTTCTCTTTATTTCATGATTTTGTTTCCTCTCCCAGCCTGTCCCTGTGTGTCTGTACTGTGTGTCTTTGGGGTTACAACTGTTCCTGTCAATGCCGCGTCTCATATCATGATCCCCTGAGGTCTCAGGTACCCAAGTGCTACTAAAATAGTTGTGTAAAATCTTTCAAACCTGTCTCCTGTGTGACTGGAGCCACATCTGATCTAGAAGCTGGAATTATAATGGTTAAACTGTGTAGAGATGGTCTGCCAGACAGACAATTGCATCAAAGCTCCTGATGTGCTTTTTCCTTAATCCAGCACCTGCCAGCAAATGCCATGGATAGCACAAGTGGGATGGGGAGCCAGGCACTGAGAGGGAGGGTTAAAGTGACAGCTCAAAATGAAAGGAAAAAGAAAAAGGAAAAAAAAAATCCCCCAAAGTCTGGGTGAATTACTGCTGCTCTTACTCTGCCCTGTTTATGTGGGGAGAGGGACTTGTTTGACTTCCTGGTGTTGGTGGTTTATAGGAGTTGAAGTCTCACCTCTGCAGTAAAGTGCCAAAACGGAGATGTATGCATGTTACCAGGAAATCATAAAAAGGTGCCAATAAAAGGCTTGTTGCTCACACATCAGGAGGGTGGGAGTGAGAGGAAGCATCAATCATGCTGTGGGTTGAACTGAGGCTGAAAGTGTTTCTCTGGGGAATGGGCCAAGGCCAGAGGAGCTAGTCCCATGGTGGTGGGGACAGAATCTCTCATTTGTTGCAGCCTTAGCAGCACCAGCAAATGACCCTGAGACTGGACAGCAGAAGCTTCTCCCCTGACTCCTTTCCCCCCTGTTGCTGCGTGCACAGGGATCCTGCATGCTTTTGTATCACCTCTCAAGGGCAGCTGGAGAGAGATGGGGAAGTGGCAGACTTCTTGCAGTCCCTGGAAGCCTTCTAGCATGGAAACAGCAGCTCACATGAGCCATAGGCAAACTGCTATAACTGCCTGGAACAGGAGCAGAACAGGACAAGAGCATTCCCTTGGCCGGGTGTCTCCATGTCGCAATATCTCGCGGTGTGGCACAGCGTGTTCACCAGCTCAGCGTGCCAGGCGGCTTCTCCAGGCACGACGGAGGCTGGATGCGATGAAATCCAAGGGCAGCACTCTTTGCTGGCTTCACATCCAGGCAAGAGCCTTGCTGTGTGGAACATAAACAAAATGCTTAATTTGCAGCCATTGATTTATTGTGCTGCTTGCTGAAATGATATTACAGCCGGCTGCAAACTGGTTTACATCCTCTTGACAGCAAGCTCCTGTAACAGCAGCGTCACAGAAGTTGCTCACCGAAAGCAATCCTAGTGGGAGGCTGAGCAGTTGCCAGCTGCAGCCGAGAAGCAGGGGTCACAGCCTCAGCTGGTGTAAGCCAGGGTAGCATTGCACCCGTTGGTGTTTGCCCAGGACTGCAGTGGAAGGATCTAACTCTTTTTTTGCATATGGTGAGAAGTCCTTTGCACTAACAGGACACACTTTCAGGCGGTGTGCTGAGACTTGGCTGCAGCTCCTTCTTGTTGATGGGCATTGAAGAAAAATATTGTCCTAGATACAGAGAAATCTAGAGGAAGAGGTGTTTACATTTCTTTTATGTGATAATATGGAGGGGTTTACTCAGCATATGAGTTGGGGTTTTTTTAGGGTTTCTGGAAGAGTCAGTTTAGTCCCTGCTCCCTAATACTGTATGGCCACCTATGGATCTCCCTTGATCACAGCCTACTCTGTATTTCCAGTTCAGCCTGTACATCATGGTTGGACCCAATGATCTTAAGGGTGTTTTTCACTTAAATGATTCTATGATCATTGAGGGAAGGATTCTATAGGCAGCACATCTTGTTTCTTGTGCCCCCGTCACTGTGGAACCCTAAACCTCTCGGCCACTGTGTGCATGTAAATTAAATAAGAAAAAAACACTCCCACTGTGTGTGACTGGTTATCAAAGGTAGGGAGCTAGCAGCCTAACAGGCATTTTGAAACAACACTTGAAATTCTCATTGATCTTTTATCATTGCTGGCTGTGCCTGCCAACCCTTTGGAAAGCTGTGGTCTGTGTATTACATTTATTGTGGCTCCATTTGTGACAGTTTCTTGGAGACAGAAAGAGAACTGGTGGGGCAAACACTGGATGGTGGCCAAAGAAAGGCAATATTCACCAGGAAAAAGCTACAACTCATTCAGAGTGATCGTAGCAGCAGGAAAACATTGATGGTGGGGAAAAAAACTTGCTGAGGTCAGTGATGAGAGATGGCTTGTCAAACATGGTCCAATTTTGAGACAATTCCTTCTCCCCCTCTTTCTGTGGGCAGCTGCCCAGGTGTGTGGACCTCTGAAACGTGCTCTCCCATAACATACTGGATTTGCTTTGGTTAATTGTATAATGGACTACCTTGGGGAGAAATGGTGTTATCCTTTGAAGTGCATAAGGCTGGATTGTTCAAGGGAAGTCCCTGAGTAGCAGCTGCACTTGCTGAGCATCCCCCAGGCAGGCAGTCAGAGGCTGCCCTCGTGTGAGTGGAACTGGGGGGCTGCATGGGGCGCTGGCTGATGTGAAATAGAAATCCTACGCCAGCAACACAGATCAATCACAGCTCAGCCCCAACAGACTTAGCTCAGGTGTAACTGCTTCCTGCTGCCTTTTTACCAGCCTTGAGCTGGGAGCTCCCAAGGAACTGGTGGAAAATAATACCTAAGTATTAGGATATCCTTGGTGGAGGGAGGGGAGCTGGAGGGCAGACAGACCCCTTTCCTTGCTGCCTGCCTGTTGCCTCTTGCCTTGGGTAGTCTGTGTGGTGTGCTAAATCCAAGCGTGGGTGGATTTATTGTGTAGGCAGAATGCAACTGTGGCGTTTAGCCCTGCAAACCTCAACTAGATAAATTAACTTATTGCCTGTCCCTGTCAGTCAGTGTCCCAGTCGCTGCATGGGGGACTGGGGGAGGCAGTGAAGCATCTTCCCCTGTCAGAAAGGGCTGCTGTGAACCAGCGTCAGCAGATTTCCAGAAATGCTCTTTCCCCTTGATGCCTTTTCCCTCCTCCGGGGAGGCAGGTTCATTAAGCCAAGAAGCTTTGTGGCAGCAGGGAGCCGGGCTGCCGTGGGGAGAGGATTGCCTGGTGCTCGGCTGCGCTGCGCAGGCTGCCTCTCCTAAATCTCTGCCCTGTTAAACGGGATTGGCTTGTTTGTGAGCAGGCAAAATGCCCTTCTAGCACATGGGCATTAGTGTAAGCGAGTGAAGCTGCCAAGACATCATTGCTGATCATTAAGTGTGTTTATAAAGGCAAGGCCAGGAGCCAGGAGGGCCCTGCTGATCCAGCCCTGCTGTTGTAGCTGAGCCAGTGGCAGGGGATGCAGTGTGGGTAGTTCTGCTCCTAGCTAGATTAACTTTTAAACTAAAAAAGCCCAATGTGAGTCAGGTCCAAGGACTGGCTGTGTGTTTTGCTGGATGCAGCTGGATGGTGACAGCGCTGCCACTTGCCCTCTGGTGGATTGATGGCTCTGGGTCCAGGAGTGGCCCTTATGCTGCCTTCTCAATACAGAGCTACGCAGTGGCATGAGGAGCTGCCTGTCCCAGCGAGCAAGGTCAGCCAGATGTTGCATTTTTGTCAGGAGCAGCCTTTGCAGAGTAATCTTTCCTCTAGCAAAGACCATGCTGTAGACTGAACTGTGACCAGGATGATTTTTACTTTTTTCCTCTCAAAGGCCACTAAATTCAGTACAAGAGACTCATCGCGAGGATGGCCTCGGTGCTCGAGTTGGGGCTCCTTGGGTGGGCAGCAAGAGGGGCACATGGGGCTCCTGGGGGAGCCGAGCGTGGCTGCTCCACACAGCCTGCACTCCGGGAAGCTGGATGCAGGCACAGCAGTGAGGTCGCCAGCTGTTGTCACTCTGCTGTCAACATCTGCTGCTGCTGACACGAGCAATGAGCTCCACAATGGACTCTGAGTGCCGCTCACCTGGGTGAAAAAGCTCTGAAGGGAGCCAGCACCTGCTCTCAGAAGTTTGTGAACTCGCTTTGGTTTCAGTTCTCCTTTGGCCTAGGCTGGAGTGATTAGATGTGGTGGGAAAAGGGAAAAAAAACCTATGACAGCCTTAGGAAGAACAAAACCTTTCCCCACTGTTCTGCCTAAAGGGACTAGTGGCAAGGATTTTGGGAGGGTGGGAAAGAGCCTTTGAAACAAACCCACATGTTAGCATCAACCACTCCATGTTGTGTTTTCACTGTACTGGGATGTTCTCCCATCCGCAGCTGGAGCTGGGATTAACTGTGGGCACAGAGGAGGGCAATGGCAATGCTAGCATTGCTTCCTTGATGGAAAAATAGTTTGGCTTCAAGCCAAAGTTGTCACTCAACCTTTTGGGGACTATTAGTAGAAGCTGAGCAAACATCTCCCTTCCCCTCGAAGCCATTATTTTCTAGTTTGTTTGGGTACCAGCCAGCAGCAGAAATGCTTAAAATACTGCAAGGTAAAAGGTTGGATTCCAGCACTGTTGGAGGCAGAAGGCAGTAAGAAACCAAGTCTGAGGAACACCTACTCTTGCAAAACTGAGCGCCCGACTGGGCTGCTACAAAGGTGTTATTACAGAGCAATCAACGTGTGTTGCCTTGCTGGGTTGGTGGCACAAGTAATGGAAGAACTCTAGTGTTCCTAACTGGGCTGAATGCTAAATGTAAAACAGACTTATGGAAAGGACTCTGTACCTGTTTTTTTCCTTCTGATGCTAATTTCCAAATTTCCCAGTCTCTGCTTTCCTGGATGTGGTCTGGGTGACCGGCTTAGGAATGGTTGCATTGCTGTACTTTGGCTCTTTGCCAGGCTGAGCAAAATAATCCCCAGTTACTTTGGTAAAGGACACTGGTTTTATGGGAACCTACTGATGGTGCACCCCCTGGAGCCCAGAGTGCATGTGGCATCCCCCACTGAGCTTCTGGAAGGCATTGGCCATCACAAGAGAGGGGACAAGGGTCCTACTTCCCTCACAGGGAGGTGGCTGCACTTACAGGAGCAGCGGCTGTGATATACAGGGTAGCAGAGAGGCACCTCCTTTAGCCAGTGCAGAGATCCTCTGCCTGCCCAGTGTGACGTGCATACTAAGTGCAAAGTAATTTCTTAACTCATTCAATAATGGGAAGAAAAAGGGCTTGTGTCCAGCTGTGACTGGCAGTGGAAATCAAATGCTCCTTTGGCAAGGAGGTAGCGTGGCTCTGCTGAACATCTGTGAGTGATGGATGGTACTTGGAGAAGAGGTGTCGTAACCCATCACATGCCTGAATCATGACAACAAAGGGTTTTTTTCTCCATGCCTGTATTCTCTGCTCTGGCAGCGTTTGTACACATCTTTCCTGAGGTTGAGATCATTCATGCTGGACTAACTTATAAAGCATCAATGTACTATAGGGATTTAAACTTTTCTTCCTCTGCAGCCTTAAAAGGAAGGAGCTAAAGGCAGGATGCACAAGCTGATGAAAATTACTGATTTTATTCACTGTTTTTACCACCTTTCTTTTCCCCAGAATAAAATTGGATCTGGGTAACTTAACAATCCTTAAGTATTACTCTGATTGGGGATGCAGAGCTGCAATGCTGTATTTCTGGTGTCTAGGGACTCTTTTAGGACTGTAACTTTACTCTATTAGACAGTTGGCTCCAACACATTGCTTCTACCTCATTTACTTCACATTTTTCATAGCAATTTTTTCTGCAAACAGTGTAATGTAAGCAGACTCTAATTCACTAGTTACTAAGGAGCAGACTTGCAGAAATGAGACTGGAGCATGATGGTCCTTCCCCATCCCTGCCTAGCAGTCAGGGTCAGTATTTGCTGTACTTGGGGACTGGACAAGGATGAACGTCTTGCCTGGGCAGGGTGGAGATTTTCTGCTATTGTGAGCTGCCAGGATCTAAATAAAACTGCAGATATCCTAATTTATGTTAAAATAAATAGATAGGAAAATCAGTGTCAGATAATAGTATTGCCCTAGGCCAGGCCTGATGGTAGGTTTCAGGCAGGTGGGCTGGTGAGTTGCAAATCCAGGACAAATGACCAGCCCAATTTCAGGGGCTTGTGGTCCAAAATCATGTTACCATGTCTTTGTTACTCTTGCTTGTGCTGCATTTTGTCTCTGCCTCTTCTGCAAAGTGATGTTAAATACTGCTGCTTCAGAGGGAATGGCTTGGCCTCTGCAGGGAGCAGGTAAAATATATGTTCTTCAGGACACTCTTGCTGCCAGCCACCTTCCCTGAGAGTGGGACATTTGTTATTATCCCAGGAAGGTGAAGGATGTGCTACTGTGAGATGTAATTCACCCTGGCAGAGGCCTCCTGCCAGAGACATCCTGAGGCATGGTGGAGGAAGGAGCAGAGCCCTTGGCTGCTAAAAAGTGAACTGAACCCTCAGCCTCTTCTGGGTGGCATCAACACGGTGCGAGCGCAGTGGCAAACAGTAAGGGCTGGCTTTGGCTGAGGGGACAGGATTTGGGTGTACCTTGATCCACCTGGCAAGGCTGGTCCTCAGAGCCACCTCTGCTGTCACTGGAGCAGGGACTTCCCACGGATGGTGGCAACTGAAAACCTTAAGATCAGGTTTTGTTGAGACAACAGTTCCTATGTGTCTAAATCACATTTTAAAGCCGGGCTTGTGTGAATAAGTAACCTCAGCACTGTTGTTCCACGACATTCCCCAAGTCTGCTTGATTAGTGGACAGGAAAATTATTAACTGGGAGATGATTTCCCAGCATTTGGGTTTTTTGTTTTGTTGGGTTGTGGGTGGTGGGGTTTCTTTTCTGTGTAGTTGTGTTTTTGTTTTGGTTTTTTTTTGGTTTTTTTTTTTAAGTCTGGGCTTGTAGATTATCCTGGCTCTCAAGAGTGAGCAGTTTCTCATGTCCTTGAGAGTAAATGCCAAACTTCTCAGGCTTGGCTGCAGCATTGGCTTTATTTGCCAAGGACTTCAGAGTGTGCCTGAAGAACAGAGCAAGAGGGAAGAGGGAAAACAGACAAGTAATTCTGACACACTTTAGTATTCCTGGCGGTGCTGCTGCCATCAGCTGTTCTATCAGCTTTCACAGCCCATGCTATAATTAAGATCTGTCAACACTGATAAAAGGCAGAACATTCAGTCAACTAATTAAGTATTGCTTTAATACTCTAATATTTAAATTCAGGTTCCTAAATCAGCAGAATAATAAAATGTTTTATGTCTGCCTAAATGGCAAGGGAACAGAATGTGAATATCTCAATAGTGGATTTAATTATCAATCCACATTGCCCCCGCAGAGCAGAGCAGATCTTGGTGCTGATGAATTGGAACCAGGATCCCTGACGGCTGCAGGAGGGGAGCACGGAGGTGTGGAGCCAGCCGGGGAGCAGGTCCTGAGCTGGAGGGAGCTGGGTAACCCCAGCAGCACTGCTGGGATGGGAAGGGCTTGGATGTTCTGGAGGAAGGGAGGTGGGCTGGCTGAGCAGGAGCAGGGGGATGGCTCCCGGCACTAGAAGGAGGAGGAGAGTCATCAGCCGGGCTCACAGCCTGCAATTCTGCACTTGCCACTCTTTGTTTTCGTAGCACCGTGGTGTCACCTTGCATGGACTGCACGTGTCTGCCCTCCTTTGCAGGGGTTCTTCCCCGCAGTGGCTGGACGGATTTAGGTTCTAGGCCTTGCTCAGACGATAAATCTGGACGAGATGGTAGCATTTAGCTGCAGCGCTGACAGGTGCCGCTTTGTCCTTTCCAAGGATGATGGCTCTGCACGCTGGGCAGGAGGGAGCGCTGAGCAGAGATGGCTCAGAGCATCCAGGGCAGCACCCAGGACTTGGGATGCTTGGTGTGTCACCCATGGCTCCAGATCTGGGGAGAGAGCTGAGCAGGGAGAATCGTGTCTGAGCTGGATCAGGTATTAGGCTGAGCAAATGCTTCAGAGGCCTGGCTTCAACATTGCCTTTGCTTTGTCCTTTTTGTGTTACCTCGCTGTGAATATTTTAGCAAGCACATTTACAAGCAGGAACATTCATGGGGAAGGGAAATATTTGTTCAAATTAATCTCCAAGAGGATCGCAAACCTAGATACTCTAAGTGTTTGCACTAGAAACTTGATGGTGACTGCTGTACTCATCCTGGCAAGAAACACAAGCAGCTGGGCAGTTCATGCACACCCTTAAACCAAGTAGGGGAGTTGTGAATGTAAGGAGTTAGTTGCTGCTAAGGATGGCTGTGGTTTGATGGCTGTGGTTTGACCGTGAGCTTGGGGCAGGCAAGGATGCCGAGTCTGGAGTTCTCTTAAGGCTTAAAGCTCTTCTCGGAAATTAGAGGGGATGGAGAAAGGCTTGAACAAATTCAGTTTGGAAAATCCCGATCTGTCCACATGTAATTTGCAAACTGAATCATTACAAATGATTTTTTTCAGCTATTGTATCAGTTATGGATATAGATCTATTTGTATCAATTGTGGATATAGATCTATATTAGATCTATATGGATATAGATCTGTTAATTGTGAATAACTCCCTGTGGAAACTGTGTAGTGTATGAAGAACACTTCATACAGGTATGCTTCATTCAGGTATCTGAAATCCACTGAATAAGTGCCTTTTTAAAATACTGCAGTTATTCCAAAAGACTTTAGTCAAGATTGCAGCCACCTTGTGCTGCACTTTTTAGACTTTGCTGTATGAAGGAATGGTTGGTCCAAAGAGTTTTCAGAAAATACTGTGGCTTCCATGTCGCAACAGGGCCTCAGCACTTCAAAATGACTCGCCCACGGTCAGTTAGAGCCTGTAGCAGATTTTGGAAAGAATCAGAGTTGACTTAGACCAGGTCAAATGCTTTGGTTTGCGTGGAACAGTCCTGGAGCAGGAATTGCTGGCATGTCTGCTATGGAAACCCAGACTTTGCAAAATTGAGGGTTTTACCAGAATGCTTGAGTTTTGAGGGGGTGGTGTGAAATCCTGTTTGATTTGCCTGCTCTGTAGGAAAAGGAGTGTAGGTCACCTCCAAAAGGCAGCTCAGGTAAGCCTGTGGAGTTGGGGTGGATGCCTTACTGTATCTCACTCAGAGGTTAGGCACAGGCAACTGCAGAAGTTATTTGGAATTGAGCAGCTCTCTGGAAGAGAAATGCCACAAAGAATTCACGTTACAGCACTGGTGTGCAGCTCGAGGCTTATTATCCTTTCTCCTTCTCCTGGTTGCAATTATTTTGTGGGTGGGCAACAGCTGCTGTTACTGTATGACGCTGGCATGGGTGGTGCACAGCACATGGTTTTCTGTTCTTGCTGCCCCAATGATTTTGTCCAGAGCACAGTGCTTTAAGTGGAATGGGATGACCAGCGAAAGTGTGGGGTTATTTGTTTTAAAGTAGAGAAATGTGGCAATTTCATACCCTGCGGTTCCATCCTGACAACTCATCCTCCCGCATCACATTGCAGTGAGTGACAGCAACCAGAGGCTATTCGTAAGGGTGGCATCTCAGCATGTAATAATCATAATTACATGAAATAATAACTATCTAAAGGGCAGCATGTTGAGTGACAAGCCACAGAATATACCTTGACACCTGCCAAAGATGTACTAAACACACAGAGAAATTTTCCCCAGGATCCTGTCACTTTGTCAACTAACAGAACCAGCCAGAGTTAATAAAATTACTCCAACAAAGTCAAGCAGGGTATTTTCCCTTGCTGTCAGAGGCTCACTACTCTAACAGTTCACATAGTCATTGAGGAGTTTGATCTAGGTCTGGCAATGCTTTTGTTGTTACTATTTCTGGCTGTAATTAAATGGAGGAGTTTCTCTGCATGGAGTTTAATCTGATAATTATTAACAATAATAATAATTGATAAAGTGCAGGTGGCAGCAGGCTATGGGGAGCTGGCTAAAAAAAACCTGGAAAGGTTTTATGTTTTTTTTGCTACTGTTCCTTTTAATGTTTAATTCTGCCTGTGTATAAGGGCTAGAGTCCAGGATGAGAAATACGGCGTGGCAGCTGATAGCACTTGTGGGTTTTTTTTTCTGTTGTTCATCAGCAGGTGATCATATTTTGTGCAGTGTCTAATCCTTTCTGTAAAGCAAACAAGGAAATTGTTTGGACAAGCCCCCTTCCCCTGAAAAAAATGATATGGAAAGACAGGAAAGGGTGTGTGTGAGTGGGGGTAATGGGGAGAGATAAAACATGGACCAGTACAACTAGAGTTAAGGGTATTGTGGGTGTCCCACAGGACTTAACCTTTTTATGTCATAGAATCATAGACTGGCCTAGGCTGGAAGGGACCTTAGAGATCATCTAGTCCAACCTTCCTGTCATGGGCAGGGACACCTCTCAACTAGATCAGGCTACTCAAGGCTCCATCCAACTTGGCCTTGAACACCTCCAGGGAGGGGGCAGCCACAGCATTCCTGGGCAATTTATTCCCAAGTCTTGCCACCCTCGTACTGAAGAATTTCTTCCTAAGGTCCAATCTAAATCTATTCTCCTTCAACTTAAACCCATTTCCCCTTGTCCTATCAGTGGACACTCTTGTCAAAAGTCCCTCCCCAGCCTTCTTGCAGGTTCCCTTCAGGTATTGGAAGGCAGCTATTAGGTCCCTCCGAAGTCTTCTCTTTTCCAGACTGAACAATCCCAGCTCCCGCAGCCTGTCCTCATAGCAGAGCTGCTCCAGCCCCTGGATCATCCTTGTGGCCTCCTCTGAACACCTGCAAGTTGTTCAAATCTCCCTTAAAATGAAACAGAAACTACTGGCTGAGTGCTGGACTCACTGCCTGAAGGTTCCCTGGCTTGTGTAGTGGGTGAGTTCAGAACAAATATTCCCCGTCATCCTAACAGCAGTCATAACACTGGAGCTAGGCATGTGCTGCCCCACTGAAAGTGTGGGGAGCACGGTAGGAATGGGAGATGCAGGGCCCTTTTTTGCATGGCTCCTTAAGAATAGATTCTGTGCATTTTAAGTGTGTTGTCTGTGCTGTTCTTTGTCACTTGAAAAATTCTCACAGGCCAGTTAAAATTGGTGATAGGACTGTTTTTATTCTACGTGGTTGTGAGATGTGGTGTTTGACCATGTCTTGTTATAGTCCCTGATATGGTCCCTCGCTTCCTCGGGCTCCCGTGCCTCTGTCTGCGCGTCCTCCCATGCCTTGTACTTAAGTATAAAGGGGACGAGCACCGTGCTGGTGCACTGCAAACACAGAGATGTCTGTGTCCCCAAATAAGGGTGTTAGACATCAGAGCTGTAAGATAACACACAGGACTGAACTTCATATGAGAGGTTTATTTATACTCCTGGCTGGATGCACCAGTGGTTTCCATGGGAATGGGAAGGGTTGCACAGTAGGGCGGCTGCTCTTATCACACATGATAGAGAGCTAATGGGGAGGGCTGCAGCCTCCTTAAGCCCTCGTTAATCCAACCCCCTGCCAGCTTCTCAGCATACGTACCTCAGTACCATGCGCTGCTCGAGGCAGGTACCGCTTACAGGCAGGGCGTGGGTCACGATGCAGGAGATGCAATTTTTAGGAAACAAGTGCACGTTGCCATTGTAGTGAAGGGATAAAAATAATTTTTCTGTGCAGCCTTTTGGCAATTATTGTTTTGGAGAGTGGAGATGAGGAAGGTTTACTTATTTATTTATTATTTTTATTCCCTTAATGAAACTGTTGTGGGGAAAGCAGACCTGCAGGCAACGTTTTCTTGCATATCACCAGTGTGGCTGCACAGAAAATCCAGAGAATACAGGGGATTTCAGCATTGGCTGGTGCACGTTGATGGAAACTGTTTCCCTCTTGAGAGGCTGCTGGCCAGATTCTGCTCCTGGGGCACATTCCCTGCAGGTATTTTCCAGGTCTGCAGCATGACCTTGCCCATGCTTGGTTTTGCAGGGAAAGCATCCCTGGAGGGAATAAGTGGTCCCAGGCAGCCATGAGCTGGACCATTCCACAACCCTCCTAGTAGTTAAGCAGCAGTGATACCTCTCTCCTTTCTTGTCTGCCTTAACAGCTTTTGAAAGACAGTACAAGATTTGCCCCACTCCTCCTTTCCTTGCAGCTGTGTGCCGTGGGCTTTTGAAAAGCGGGTGCTGTGTCCATCCCCTCGCCCAGACTGGGCTCCATAGAGGGGTTGGGTTGACCACCCAGTACCCACCCCAGTCCAGCAGTCCTCCTGACAGGGGGCAGCTGACCCACCCAGGTTTCCCTGGTTAGCCTTGGGAGCACTCTCAGCATCCCTGAGATGGTGTCAGCCAGAACAAAATCTCAATTACCCCATCATTTGCTCGGCGGGCAGGGGTTTCTGGAAGTAAATGGGTTTCCTGGGAGCCACTGAGTGCCATCTGCCAGGCAAGGGGCTTTGCTCTGGGGACCACAGTGTGCTGGGAAAACATCACAGAATCATGGAACATCCACAGGGAGATGGAGATGGGCAGGGAGAAGCTGAGGGCTGTTAATAATACAGTAGGTGGGGGAGAAGCAGAGGATAAAACACACCAAAAATTGCATTCAGACAACACAGATGACAGTTATTTTGATTTGTAAATGTCTACCTAGTTGGAAAAGCTGCCATAAATAATACCCAGCTGTCAGCCTGTCGTGAGCTGCGGGCTGTGCTGAGCAGGGCTGCGCTCAGGCGTGGTACTGATGGGGGGCTATATTTTTCACAGTGTACCTACAGGATAAACATACACTCTTCTCGCACATGTTTGTCATTGACAAATCCCTGCTGCACCTGCACTATGTCATTACCGTGTTCAGTCACTTGAGTCTTACTTCAGAGACAGAGGGTTGCTGAAATTTTTTTTTTAATATATAATTTTCCTTCTTGTCCCTGAGCTGTGGCAGAAAAATCCCTCATCCCACAGCTCTGTTTTTATTGTAACACAAATTGACTGTTCATTTCAGATTGGCTGTAGCAGCCAGCAGCAGTTGTGGGTGGCAATCTCTGGGTAGCCCAGAAATGCACCGTCCTGCAGATTTCTTCTCCTCAGGCTGGGAAAGCACATAAAACTGAGCCATTTCCAGGAAGATACTTGGCTGTTGCCAAGGTTTCACCTGTTTTGTGGATAAACACAGCACTTAAATCTTTAGGGCTATCAATATTTATAGATTAATCTGTCTGAAGGCCAAGAGGGAGCCTTTATCATTTTCCACTCTGCCCTCCATGGGCTGCAGAAACGCATCAGCCCACCTGCACCCACCCTCAGCCAGTGCCTGCAGGCTCTGCAAACAAAACTGTACCTGCTGTTGATCCTGACTGCAACTCAGGGTATGGAGATCTGTTTCCTGACTGGAGCAGCAACCAGCAATAAGGGCAGGTGCGATTTGTGCGATTTTTCGTGCGATTTGTCTGAATTTAAGGCGTGGACTAGCTCTTGAGATGGTGCAGACAAGCTGCCTCCCTGCAGGAGCATCCCACGTAGCCCAAGAGCGGCAGCAGTCTGCAGCCTAAGCAAAGCTGATACCTTGTGAGGACTCCCTCCATTTTGAGTATCCATTCTTTTCTCAGCCTGTTCCCACACCTCACGCTGGCTCTCTGCTCCGTTTGGGGCTGAAGACCGCATCCAGCTTCTCTTGTCTGGTGCAGTAGGAGCTGAGCCAAATGGCTGCCAACGCACTGGTGCTGTAGGGGTCTGCACTCATAGAAACCTAATGCCCACTTACGCTGCTCCAGGCTTTATTTTTCTGCTGCTGCCAGCCCTTTCTTTCTAATTTTTATTCATTTTTCTTACATAGGGTCCTTCAGTGCTGGATTGTAGGCTTTCAGGGAAGTGGTCACCTCTTCTTGGTGTTTGTCGATAGTACATCCTGGGGCTGTGGGGTATCTCTACAATGCACACAGTCAAATCAAGTTTTATTGTGTTAAAGGTAATTTTCAGCCTCTTATGTTTTCCAACAACATCACCTGGTTCCTGCAATTGTGCCCCTGAAGGCCCTAATCAGTGAGCTGGATTTACGGTCAGGTAATTGGTGAGAAGGAAGAGAGGGCAAGGAGAATTTTTCCTTTTTCCCATCAGCACTGAAAATGGCTCGGGAACAAGCCCAGTACCCTGAGAGAGTCACCTTAGCTCAGCCGTGTCCTGTGTTTGAAATCCCATAAATAAATAGCTGAAAAGTCCACTGGAGGTTTGGGAAACGTTTGGGGGCAACCCTAGAGGGGTTTATAGCTTTGGATCAAGAACCACATGAAATTCATGGCTGTGTGTGGCTTTGTTTGGGTGTTTGACTGAATTTTGCTTTGCATTCTGGGCTCAGACAAATTTGCAAGAGAAATTAAGGGGAGACAAAGTCTATAGCTTCAGCTGAGCACGATGTTCACGTATCCTCAGGAAGCAAAGCTGCTGGATGTTTTGCATAGCTGTGACCTCCAGACTAACAGGGAAATTTCCCTGTTAAAGATGCACAAATCTTCTAAACAGTCTGGTTTTTTTTCAAGGTGCAAACTGCTACCAGTAAAGAAGATGCACAAATCTTCTACACAGTCTGGGTTTTTTTCAAGGTGCAAACTGCTACCAGTAAATGCCACATCTCAAATTACATTTTGCACTGCAGTTAGCTTGCATGCACGGCTGGCCAGCCTTCCTGGGATTGAAAAGCAGAATTTGCTGCTAAATCAAACTGCCTTTTTATTTTCTTTGCCCCACGATTGATATGTCTCGTGTTGTCACGGAACTATATATAGCTTCTCCCTATCAGGAGACATAGTGGCTGCTCCTGGCTGTGTCACCTCAGGTCGGATTAGTTAACCCTGACATCATCCATTTTCATGGACAGAGATCCCATTCCCTGCTGCTTGTAAACAGAAGCCGCTCACAGAGCGAATGCAGGCAGGAGGCGGTGGGGAGGGTATGTAAACACCACCGGTTCGCGCCCAGCCAAGGCATTTCCAGTGCCTACTGAAAAGAGCAGAAGCCAACTTTTCATCTCCTTGTTTTTCTTAGGGCTTAGCAAGGAACCAGACAGTTTGCAGCAGCTCTGATTACAAACATTTGCTCTTTTCTTTAGCCCCCGGTGACTCTGCTGTTGGCGTGGTGACAGCGTTTATCCGATGTCAGTGCTCCAGCTGCTCAGCAGCACCGGGCTATTCTCTCTGAGACCAAGCTGGCCTCAGTGCCTTGTAAGAATAGTGAGGCTGGGGTTTCCTTTGGAGGAGTCATTTTGCATCTAGTGTGGAGGGAGGAACTGGAGATGAAGATCCAGAAGCAGGCAGTCAGTGGAGGATCCAGCCACCAGTTCTGAAACGCTGTAATTGCTCTCCCAACCTTCTGCAGGGGTTAAGGCCAAAGCAGCAAAGACAAGGAGCTGCTCCAGCTCTGCAATACCCCTTTGTGGTAGGAACCCTTCAGCTGCACTGGACTCAGCAGCACTGCTGCTGTGCCTCTTGGTTTAGTGTTTTTCTAAATTGTCCTGCTCATCCCTACTAGCATTGAGTGGCCTTTTGGGGAGCAAAAGAAAATCTGTGCAGTTATGGCCGAGGAATTGTTTCAAAATCCACTTCAGGCAACTGTATTTCTCATGTGTGCAAGCGTTCAGGAAAGGATTTCCTTTTCCTTTCTTTCTCTTTCCTACCCCCATCCCAAATTCTCATTTCCCTGCTGTATCTCCCAAGCCAACGGCCTCATACTTATCTGCCCCACCCATGCTGGCCAGCGATGAGCTGTGTTCTTGCAGAGCCAAACGTGCCGCAGGTGCTGGTGTGTTGGTTCTCAGGGCTGCAGAACAGATGTTGAGGAGAGCCTTGAGCGCGAGGTGGGAGCCCTGCGTGTGGGTGGTCGCACTAAAGGTGTTTCCATGAGCTGGAGGAAAGTCTGGGGGATTTCTCAGGTGCCTACTGTGACCTACCGAGAGTGGAAGTGATTTGAAGTTTCTGCCAAGTGTCTCTTTTCTTCTTTTTTTGATGTGGTGCCTTCATCCTGTCAATCCTATCCCTGCCTGTGAAGTGGTAATGGCTAGGAGGAGGGATTAAGAGTGAAAATGCAACATTCTCTTTTACTGTTTTATTTGCTGCATTTTAAGTCCTCACAGTCTAAGACTTGTTCGTGCTGCTCTAGTCGAGAAGTAGCCAAAAAGAGCTTACAAATTAGTGCACATCTCGTCACACTCTATTTTCCCCTTTGCATGGAGGCTTTCGTGAGCCCAGTCCTTTGCAGGCTGGGGGATTGCAACATGCACAAGACAAAAGGCAAAGGACTGTTCCTCTTCAGGTTTGGGCTCTCCTCCAATCCAATACTGTGATTTTATTTTTTTTCCTTCCTTGTCTCATTGGTATAATTTCTGCCATTTCTGCCAAGAGATGGCAACTGGGACAGCAGTGAGTCACTGGGAGTGGGAGGCAGCTGGGCTTGGTAGGGTCCTCCTGGAGTTGCGAACGTGCCTCTGCAGGACGACTCTGAGGTCACTCCTGTGTTTAGGGGTGGGGATGACAGTAATTTCCCAGGACGGCAACTGGGAAGTTTCTGTGTAAATCTGGTGAGATATGAAGAGGTATGAAGAAGCAGCAGGCTGGAGGTGGGGATAGGAGGGACACAGCCAGGTGAGAGCGATGGACACTTCTGGAGCAAGAGCATCCAGCTGCAGTGTCACCAGCCGTGACCATCCTGTGTAGCAGCTTGGGTTCCTATGGGTTCTGCTCTCCAGGGAGGGAAGGGGGTGGATACCCGAGATCCCAGCAAAACTTGCCCTGCAGCGAGCCCTTGAAGATGTTAAAAAGTCAGACTGAGATAGAGTTTTAAAAAGTTGAGGCAAGTGGGGCTGGGATTTAGGAGATCTGGCTTGCCTGGGAGACCTTGGGCTAGCCCCTGTAGCTGACCCCCCTGCTGGCTAGCTTTGTCTTCAGACTTCCAAAAACCAAGCATGGCTTTTTTAATTTGGAACACAGGTCCTTCCATTTTCGTAGAAAATACTACTGAAGGATGGCAGGGGAAGAGAGCATGAGAGATTAAGTCTACTCATGGACTGGATCAGAGTGCAATATTTTGTCTCCCACTGTGCCACCAACTGTATAAGACGAAAATGTCAGAAATCCCGCAGCAGGCAATTACAGTCCGACGGCAGGTCGCTTACCGCCTGACCTCGGGTAATTTGCTCTTGGTTTATATCCTGAAACAAGGAGTCTTTCTCCAAAGCTCTTTGCTTTATGCTTTCTTATTAAAACTCTGAGCTGTCTTCAGGTCCCTAAAGTATGACCCTTGGAAAAGTGGGAAGAGGGAGAGAGCGTAGCAGCAGTGTTGTGCTGGCTCCCTGGAGAAAACGGGTTTGCTGTCGGCTCTGGGCATTCCCCTTACCTTGCTCCATAAACATTTTACTTTTCCTCAAACTGTTGCATGTGAGATTGATTTCTCCAGCCCCCACAGTACACATTAGCTCTGCATTTTTCTGGCAGGAATGTAATTTTGCTACTTCATGCCCGTATTTTGTGAACATCCCCGGGCTTGTTATTTTTCTTTTATTTCTCTTTGCAATGCTCTTCGTTCTGGAATGATCTAAAAATTCCTGTACCTTTTGCTCTGTATGCTACTTGCAGCACATTAATATTAACAATTTAAATTGTACTAGGCTACAGACAAGTCCTTGTAGCATTCTATGAGTATCTCCCTTCAAGCTGATATGTTTCTGATCCTTATTTTTCCTTTGTTCATTATGCTTAAGGCAGCATTAAACAGGAATGGGGGGGGATCTGTGTCACTGAGCCCAACTGGAAGCTGATGAGTAATAAAAAATGGCCATGCATTTGTGAAATGAGGACTGGGGTAGAATAGCCTGATGTAAAAACAGCTGTGAGGAGGGAGAGGATGGCTGGTGTTAACGTTGTAAAGTACTGAAGGTCTCAATCCAGCACAGCTCAGATGCTGTGGTTTTCAGATTGAACGAATCCTGTCTCTTGATCGCTGGCTGCACGTTGGTGTGGTCTTGCAGAGCCAGCAGTGGTGGAGAAGAGGAGACTCAGGGGAGACCTCATCACTCTCTACAGCTCCCTGAAGGGAGCAGTCAGGTGGGGGTCGAGCTCTTCTCCAGAGCAACCAGTGACAGGACGAGAGTGCACAACCTGAAACTGCCTCGGGGAAGGTTTGGGTTGGATCTCAGGAAGCCCTTCCTCATGGAGAGGGTGCTCAGGCACTGGGATGCTCTGCCCAGGAAAGTGGTGGAGTCACCGTCCCTGGAGGTGTTTAGGGAGAGGCTGGATGTGGCATTTAGGGCCATGGTCTAGCTAGTATAATGGTGTTGGGTCATAGGCTGGACTTGATGATCTCGGAGGTCTTTTCCAGCCTCAACAATTCTGTGATTCTGTGACGGTGGGTGCCAAACTTCTGCCTGAACTAGGTGTGGGACCCTGCTGCTGCTCCAACTAATCTCTCTGACCAGTGGAGATCAGACATCCCCATCCCTCCTAACACCACCCTCACATCAACGAGACGTCAGCACATGTGTTCCTTGGGGGTGGCAGATTGCCACCAGGCTGGGGGGTGACACGTTTCTGTCGCCCTGCTCCTGGAGGCTGGGTCCCCTCAGTGCCATGTCTCCCGACTCCTGCTGCCAGCACAAGCTGTGAGCTGCCTGTGGCTGTGGGGTTTGCTCCTGAGCAGGGAACCGAGGAGTCCTGTGCCACCACGAGACCCGAATGTGGAGAAGTGTATTTGTCCATCAGCATGTTCTCTTTGTTTTTTCAGTGTACTTTGCTGAAGAACTATTATACCTAATTGGTTCTGGATTGCTGCACAAAACACATTCAGATAACACTTGTCACCTTGGGAATAGCTAACGGTACATAACAAACCAGCAGCAGCATGCTCAGGCTGAAGGGCTTTATGTACGTGTATGTTTTGTCTTCTTATTTTTAAATGTGTCTTGGAGAACAAAAATACACACCTATTTTAAGCAAGCACGTCCTTGCAGGGATCTGTTTTGCTTTAAAACATCAAGTGTGTTCCTTTAGCGGATCAACATTATTGTGCTGGTCTTCTGATGCAGAGCCAGTTATGTTTATTTTCTTAGCTGAAATTATTTCCTCAACAGATTTTCTTTTGAAAGGACACAGCTCTGTGTATATCTTGTTCAAACTTTGGCTACTGCTCTGCTCTTCTGATAGATATCTTGCAGACAGGCAACAATACTTTATTATTGGAAAGCAAATGCTCATATCTAAGCCATCTTAAAAGTACCTCAAAAATCCATATGAAGCAGACTTTAAGCAAATGAACTTGAAAATCCTGCATTTGATTATCTCAGAGAATCTCTGCTGAAACTAATAAGGCATCATCATGCAAAAGACGTTCTAGGCTCAATATTACCAAGTATTAATTATTGTTATCTCTGTGCTAGCTGATAGTGGTGGTTGCAGCCCTGCAATTTAGCTTTCCAGCAGAAAGAAAGGTATTGGAACAAAACTGGAAAATAAAGCTTGATATAAACGTTTCAAATCTGAAACAAAAGCTGTTGTGATGCAATGTGGTTCCTTTCCCAAACAACAGGCCAGCATGCCTCTGCTTTAAGAATCTGCCTTTAAAATTATCTGTGCCAGACAGCACACTTTGCTGCTGCTCCCCTCGTAGAGCCTTTTCTTGGACTGCTGAGGGCAAGGAGAGGCCTGGAGGGTAGATGAGAGGAAAACCCACGGTGTCTTTTCAAGACTACCATGTGCTCTCCAAGAAATGCAACTTGGATGACTTTGTACAACAGTGACATCTGGTGATATGCATCACTATTTACTGCTTTTTAAGAAAGTGGAGATAAGGTCTTCAAATTCCTTATAACTTAAGAAGGAAGTTAGAGCAAAGCACTTGGGCTTGACTCAAGACATCCCAGGGCTGCTCCTGGCAGCCACCTTGCTCTGTTTGGTGTGGGTGTGTTGGCTCTACAGTGTGCTGATGTTTCGTGGGCAAAGGCTGGCTGCAAAGGGATGGCAGGGGCAGGGAAGGGTGCTGTGCTGCACTCTGTGGAGCGAGCTGGGTGATGAGCTGCCCTGTGCTGCTCAAGTGAGAAGCTACATAAGTCTCCATGACTTCTCTTGAGGCCCTCTTGCATCTCCTGTTAATGCATCCTGATGGGCAGGGTCCACGATCCCTGCTGGAAGGGCATTATTCCCATTGCAGACCTCGAGTCTTGGTCAGATCTTCCTAATGATTCAGGGAAAACTGTTTAAACAGATGGAAAATGCTGTCTATCGATGAGAAACATTTTGCTGATATCTCTGTCAGTGCTCCAAAGCCATATAGCAAAATGCTAGTGGAAGGTCTCTGGTTAAAGCCACAGTTTATTCCCTGTGGGTCCTTCTCCCATCTGTGGGCCCTTTTGCCATCAGGGGAGTTGGCACAGGCACATTGTCTGCTGGTCACAGCCTCCTTGCAACGAGGGAGAGAAGAGGGAGAAGAACCAATGCTTCTGGTCTCCTTTCTTCTCCCTTCCCGAATGTCCTGCAGGAGGTGATAACAGACCTTTCCTCTTTTCTGACTAAATATGGTCTGTGCCTGCCTTGCTGCTTAGTTTGCACCCAGGGCTATGACCTGGGGCAGAAGGGCACATTTCCCCTAAATGGGGTGGAGGACGTTTGCTGACCTGTCTGTCATCACCTGGAGGTCTCTGTGCTGCAGTGCTGTGTATCTCTTTGTCTAACTACTTCCCAGGATTCGTGCAAATTAGAACAGCTTAGAAAAAGAGGTTTCTATGGGTTAATTCAAGCATGTGGAGTGTTGGAAAGAAATCAGGTTATTCCCTCCTTCAAGGGATTATGAGTGACTTTAGGCCTAAATGCTGGCAGAGCAGCTAGGCCACCTCCCAGGATCAGTGCCTACAGGAACGCTTGATGCCTGCTGTTCTGTCTCTTGAAAAGAGAGCGAGCTGTGCTCCTGAGGGCAGGGACGGAGTACTCCTCTGTACTGCATCAAGCATATAAATGATGCTTAACAAAGATTTAATAAGAAAAATGATAGTTTGGATGTGCAAACATGGGGGACAGACCGAGGAGCCTGTAGTGAGGCTGAATTTGATTTCTTTAATAGTAGATATTATGCACGCACAATAAGCAGAGTTGATGTGGTTATTCCCTACCTGTTTCTTTCCGAAGGATAGAATATGAACTATCTCACCCCTCGGAGAACAATAGTAAGATAATGTTTTCACACTGTTAGTCAGATGTTAAAATGCCAATGGACTTTTTCTTTTCTCTGGTAATATAAATCTAGAAACAACAATCAAACAGAAAGGTAACACCTCGTATACTGCTCAAAGAGTTTTCTTTCAGTTCTGGATACTTTGCTACAGCTGAAAGCTGCAGCCACTGTATATTTCTTTCCATGAAGTCCTAGTTCTCCTAAGGAAATCTGTACCTCTCTACTTCTTCCTCTGGCTTGTTTGTACCTGAAGTTTCTGATTTGACAGCGTTTTCCATCTTCACAAATTACCTATAAATATTCCAAGAGAAAAGCTTAGGTTTGGATACATTAAAAAGCAGATAATCTCTATGGTCTCAGGAAGAGGGAGACAAAATATCCCACAGATAAAAACCGTGGCACATATCCATATGGATGGATGCATGCTTTGAGAAACCACAATTATACGCACCATGTTCAATACTCTTTAGTTTTAAGAGACAGTTTATTCAAACTCACCTGCTAGAATTTGGCAAAATGTTATATCTTTGCTGGTCAGACTACATCAAGTAAATCTGTGGTGCCAGATTAATTGTTCATTTGGAGAAAATGCATATTCTGCCTGTGCTGCTGGGATGTAGAGGGCTGACACAAATTGAGATCATACTGCTCAAGGACTAAAGAATTAATGGAAAACTCAAAAGCAATTTTTTTCACCACTGATTTCAGGGAGGCAAGGTTTAAAACAGCCATGTCACAGGTTTAGGAGGTAAAGGGCAACCAAACAGCTCTGTTTGAGCTGTGCTGGCCTGCTGGTAAGGAGGATGGGCAGACGGTGTGGAGGGAGTGAATTGACAGTGACTGTTGGGAGCAACAATACGGACATCACTGAGGCTGCCCAGGTACGAGAAGAAGTTCAGGTCCTTGGGGTTCCCTTACTGTTTTAGTTCTGAAGCAGCAGGACAGGGAAGGCTTTGGAGAAGCAATATCTGGTAGTGTTTGATCCCTTCCTCTACAGGAAACTGCAAGTTCTGCCCCTGGCTGCAGGGTAATGTGGAGGAGTTTTAACACAATAAAAACAATTCCCCTTTTCTGCACAGAGAGGCACACGTGGCTAGAAAACAAGTATGGTCACGGGTGGACTGTCCCTCCCAGGAATTCCCTTTTCAGGGACTTCTCTACAAGGACCAGAAACCTTCAGGCTTGCTTAGGGGAGGAAAATAGATGAAACCTCTTTCAACAAGCTGCTCATTTATATGAAGTCTATCCTGCTGCATGCTCTTGGGTGTCCTGTCGACTCGGGTTTATCTCCCTGGCTCCAGTTCAGCTCTGCTGAGCTGGGGTTGAAGTGTTTGGCAGAGCTCGTAGCCTAGTGTTCCCCGGGCTCCCCAGCCACGTGTGGCACTGAGGGGCTCTGACTTGTTCTCCCATCTCTCTGCTTGTGACTCTTGTGCCTGGATTTCCTCAGGAGCCTCCAGAAGCTGCTTCTGCTCCTGGGAAGCTGGGCCTGTCCCACAGCCTGTGCCGCCCTGTATTTTGTCTCCCTAAAACCACTGCTCTACTGGAAACCGAAAGTTCCCCCATAGTCCCTCAGGGATCCTTATTTACTTTTATGGTCTTTAAAAGACCTTTGCATGGATTTGTAATCATTCTACGTGTATACCGAGAAACACTAACATAACTGGTAATTAATTTGTTTTAATTGTTTTTATATAATCCCCGCGAGCGACCTCATGTTTTGTTTTGCATCTGTTATGTTTCTGACTCAAATTTTAATGCCTTAATGGGAACAGTGCCAACTGCTGTTACACTGAGCTATGAGCAATCTCCTGGCACACTTCCAGTCCTTTATTGTGGAACTAACTATACAGCACTGTAATTTAACTAGCAAAATGTGGCAAATCACTATTATTAATAACAATAAATCTATTTTTGCAGGTTGACAGCATTAAAATAACAAATTACTCTGTAAAGAAAGCTGGTAATTTTGGGTGCTTTCCACTGCGATCATTGCAGAAGTGTAATATCCATTATTAAGAGCCTTTTGGTGTCTCATGAAGGAGCTGTTTGCACATGACAATGCATCATGATACTTACTATGGGGGAGGATATGGAGGCCTTGACCATGGCTCTTTCAGTAATTCATCATTTTAATTTAAATGTTAATGGCAAGATGGGGGCAGGTTAGAGAAAATTGTCTGCTGCCTCTTCTTCCCATCCCCCCCCTTTTTTAATAATCCTGTCTCATCCAATTAGTCAAATCTTAATGCTCAAGATCTTAATTTCTCCTCCCCTCTTCTCTCCACTCTCTGTTGGTGTCTTCATTCTTGAATCTGCAATGCCCTGCAGAGTGCAAGTCCCCCGAGGTTTAGCCAAGTACTTGATTTGTGCAAGGCTTCAACCATGACAGCAATGCCCACCAGACACTCATATTTTTAAAAGAGTTAGCAGCTGAACTCCTACAGACCACCACTGGATTGCAACAGCTCAGTCATTGCAAAAAGACCAAGACAAAATCACATGTTTAAGATTAATTTCAGGCCAAAGTTCCTGATGGACTTCACATACTCATCCTGGAGGTTTTCCTGAAGGTCTTGAAGTCATCCACATCCAGCCCTATCTGGTCCTCATCATTAGCAGCTCAACTCCTACAGACCGCCACTGGATTGCAACAGCCCAGTCATTGCAGAAAGACCAAGCCAAAAATCACATGTTTAAGATTACTTTCAGGCCAAAGTTCCTGATGGACTTCACATACTCATCCTGGAGGTTTTCCTGAAGGTCTTGAAGTCATCCACATCCAGCCCTATCTGGTCCTCATCAAGGGAAACCTCAGCAGTAATCCTAGTTCTGTGTCACCCTTATATGAGGCAACCCAAATTTTCTGCAGCCTGACTGAAGCAAGCCACATCAACCCTTTTGCATTCGAGCAGCTGTACCAAGGGCTGATCGCGAGGGGAGTGAAGCGTGCGTGCCAGCAGCTCGGCGTCAGAGTGGGGAGCTGTGGGTGGTGAGAGGGAGGTAATTGAGGTTGTGATAGGGAACTGGTGACTGTATGGGAGTTGGGGCTTGACTGACTGAACTGCTTATTTCCTTTGTTTCCATGCTTTGCGTTGGCGGGATAGGCATTCTAGGGAGCTTAAACAGGAGTTAAAATATTATGGAAAGGAGAATACTGGCATATCTGCCTCATTTCAAGCACCGAAATGTTCTTGTATAGTCTATTTGTAAAGTTACTGTTTGTCTAAGAATTTATAATATACCCAAGGGGTTTACTCACTTTCTGGTTGCTATTTCAGGGCAGTCCTTATCCAAACACACTGCAGGTAATGGAGAGGGTATTACTGGCCCTCAGCCCTTTTTCTCCTTCGTAGTGTGGTCAGAAAGTTTCAAGGTATCATTTATGAAGGGAGAATGTGAGATAGGAGTGTCTGTTGCTGCAGTTTGTGCAAACTGATGAATGCGCTCCCTTGCTCTTTGGAAGCTCTCCCAGCCTAAGTGGGTGGGTGTTGGTCTGAGCAAGGGTTGGAGTTGGAACCTGCAGAGCGTCTTCTGCAATCTGTCATCTGCTGTCACCTACTTACCAGCTGATGCCAATAAACTCCTCTGCAACTTCAGCATGGGTTCCTGTTAGTGACTCACAGCTCTTCAAAATATAGCCTCAGGAAGAACAGCATATGCTTGGAAGACTGTTGAGAAGAAAGGGAGCGAGGTGGCGAGGTCAGAAAGAGTAAATATGTGATGTGGAGATAACTGGATGGAGAAGAATAGTGAGGGAATGGAAAGAAAAATATTTGTGGGGAATTAAAAAGGCTCATGCAGAGATTGCCGGTTGGTAAAACTATCAGAAAGGTCAGGCACTGGGAATCAGCGAAGCAACTACGGTCCAGAACTGGATCACCATGCATTTGTCTCTGCACTAATCTCAGTGTACGTGAAGTCAGATAGGGTGCTAGAAGGTCTGTTGGGTGAGCAGGAGGAGACTGGTACGGCTTGCTAAATGGTGTTTGCACAGAGAAGTAGTTGGTGAGAAGAAGGAGCTGAGACACCTGCCAGTCTGCTTGCTGGTGCAGCTGGAGAGGTTGCCATGGGGTGGTTGCAGTGGGCAGCCGTGTTCCCAGTTTAGCTCCCTGCATGCAGAAAGTGGCTTAGAACTGTTGCAGCAGGGCACTGCTAGTGGTTCCATCAGTGGTTTCCTTCATTTTCTAGTTCCAATTTTGCAGGGAGAATTAGGAAGGGGAGAGGGTGGGAATCACTTTGACTCTTTGTGCTCATTAAAGATGGAGGAGATAAATTTCCTCACCCTGCTGGCTTGCAGCTGGCCAGAGCCTGCCTGGAAACCCACGTCCAGGTCGGCATCTGGGTGGTGGCTCTCAAGCTCCCCTTACAGAGCCTGAGCTTGCAGGCTTCTCTTGCGGTTGCTCCAAGTGCTTAGTCAGTTTTCTTAGAGATTAAAGTACGTCCTAGGTAGCTGAGTGGACTCCACAGGGTTTAATCCAGGGCTGTCTGCAGTGAAGATACCAACCATACCATACGGAGCTGTTTAGAGAGATGCAGCCCCTTGTGAGCACTAATGGTCAAATACGGCTTTGAGCTGTTATCCAGCCTAATCTGCCGATCAGACTGTGATAATTCAAGCTTAGCAAGTTCTGACACCAGCTGCTGCTCTCCCAGACAAGTGCCTGGAGCTCCAAGGAGCAGCACTGTTGATGGGTTTCTGAAGGAGTGCATGGGCCCCAATTCTTAACAAAACTAATTTTTAAAAATCTGAGTTTATTCTCTATTTTTGTTCTTTGCATCCCACTCTTTGCTTTCAGCCAAAGATCCTATGGCACTTGACAAACAAGATGGAAGTGCTTGACCCTTCTAAGTGACTTCATCCTGTTGATTTGCAAAGCAGCCAAATCCTCAGTCAGGCATGGCGCAAAGGGTGGTGACGTCCCCAAGCCTTGCTCCACCATTGGAGTGTCTGCTTTGGAGCATGTCACAGATTTGCTAATCTCAGTCATGACAATTTTACGGCATGTGTTTGCAGCAAGAGTCCAGTTTTGGTGATCTGCTTGGTGTTTTTCTGTTTTATTCCTTTTGGCCTGTCCCTGCCATTCAAAGGCAACACAAGGCATGGGCAGAATAGGCAGATGTCTTGGTAGGCAGACTGCAAGGGGGCTGCAAAGGCACCTTTTTTATAAAGTCTGGAAAAGTATCAGGCAGAAGCATGTACATGAGTAAGCCTGTACTGGGAGACCTATTTTTCTTCACTTAGGTCACCCGCTATATGAATTCCAGTTTCCCACCAAGCGCCTCACACTGTATGAATAATATTCTGCAGCTATGTGTATGTTTTCCGTGGAGACAGGTGTAGTTATTGACATCAGATCTTGTTTTTTTTGTTCTTGGCTTCTACAGATGTGGATAATGAATTTATAGCCTCACTCTCCAGCAAAGCTTCAACTTCTGAGAAGCAAGTTCATGCAAGGAATAGGCCATATACTTGATGAGAGCTCTGCTGTCTGCAGGAGAACATGGTTCATTTAGATCAGAAGGTATTTCTGCCATTTTCTTATTTGAAATTCTGATCTCTGCTGGCATAAAGATATAGAGGAAATGTGCATTGCTGCAAAACTGCATGGAACAGAAAGTTGGCAAGTCAGCAGTGGTGTAATTTATATCTCCACAAGACTGTTTCGCAGTGATTAATCTAAAAAAAATAAATGAAGAGTTTCTCTTATCTTAAAAGGCAGAGGCCAGTAGTATTGGAAATGGAAGGCTTTGGCTTCTGTGACCAGAACTATTATCTATAAATTAGCAACTGGTGCTATTTGTGACACGATAACGAGATTTTAAAATACTGAACCAAAAATGCAGACTACCTGGAGCTGTTTCCATGTGCTAAGAGCTCCATTCTTAAAGATCTTCATTGCTTAATCTGCAGCAGGACTTGGAAGCAAGATTGTGTATTTTGGGACCATGATGGCCCTCAGATCTCCGTTGTGCAAAATAAGAGGGTCTTTGACATCATCCATGAGATCTTTGCATGGCCAGGCACTGCGCGTGCTGCCCCGTCACTAACAGCAGGCTGAAGGTGGGAGCTGGCAACCAGAGCTCTGCTTTTTCTGTGAGGTTTTCTTCTTCCTTGTTAACTTTATTTTCTATTGCAAGTGACTAAAACAAAGAAACACTATGAAAATTGTCCTTTTTAACTTTAAAACTGCTCTGTAAGTGCAGGACATGGTCATAAAGTGACTGTTAGACTTGAAATTACCTGTTGGAGAGAGAGCAACAATGTGTGGTGGGAAAACTGAACTGCCATCCCGTACTTTGGGATGAGGCAGGCTACCTGGAGGAGTGTGATAGCAATATAAGTGATTAAAGTCTGGTTTCTTTCATCTATAGGTACCTGAATAACTTTCCCTTAGTTTAAATTGGGTCACAAAAGAACATCACCTTTGATCTATAATGGGACTTTCCAATCAGTGAGGCCTGAGCTCAAAAAATGAAAAGCAGTTTACATTGATGAGACCAATAGAAAGATATATGAGTCCTTAGGAACAACCTGCTCCAGCACTGTTGGGAGACAAAAGTGGAGGTGGATCTTTGGCAGCAAGAAGTAGCTGAGGGTCAGAGACCTGAGGTGCGTCACCCAAGCGCAGGGAAAGGCACCACTGGGGTGGTTCAAGCCCATGACCCTCCTTCTGGGTCTAAACCATTAGCGAGGGTCTTGACCAGTCCCTAATTTGAATGGTCAGAGTGATTTTGGGTGGGTACAATGACTGTTTTGTGAGTGTGGCAGAGAGCAGGGTGGGGGCGGAACACTGAGTGGGTGCATTTACTGGTCCTCTGTTCATAAGGGGATTCATGCAGAACCACAACAGGAAAAAAATATCTTCTTTCTGCAGATACTGACAATATATTTGCTTTATTTAAAAACATCTAAGGACCTCAAGAGTGTGGTTTATTTTATTGGCTGGTTAATATCTAGAGGATATTCCTTATCAGGTTTGACAGGTCAACTTCTTGGCCTAAATTACTTAACAGCATTTCTTTTAACGCTGAATTCCCGGCTTTTGTTGGTCTGTCTCCTAGCCAGAGTGTTATCTCGCGTATGGAATTTGATTTATTTCTCTGCTGGCATGTCCAGAAGAATCTGTGTAAAGAAAACAAACTTCATGTCCCCTTCACAGGAGATCTTGGCTGCTATTTCTCTACCCACTAAAAGCTTTATCACTCAGGCTTGTTATTACCATACTAAACGGAACACTTCAGAGCTTAGCGGCTTAACAAGATAAAAACATGCTTTGTGGTTAATGTGGTTACCGTAGGCATGCACATGGGGCCGGCGAGGAGAGCTGCTCACTTCCTGCTGCTGCAGCTGTGGATCAGCAGAAAAAAAACTTTGCTTGATAAAGCCTGCGAACACAGGCAATTCAAGATACAGTTTAGCTTTATCAGGGCAACGTGCTGAAGACTGACCTATCCCTTTCCCCCTGCCACCCTGCCCTGCAATTTGTATCCAAACCAGATTTGCTGTCTGCCGGATCTCTTGCTGTAATTTTTTCTCTAGTCAAGTGCTATTGAGTGCAAAGATGTTTTCCAGTTCAAAGGGACAGACTGGGATTCCCCTGTTGACACTATGTCTTGAAAATAATCCAGAAGGCTTTTTTTTAACCCTGTAATGAGTATCTTGTGTCATATGAATTGTGCAAATTTAGGAAAATTCTTTCCTCTGTAGCACTCTTTTGGAAATTTGTGACTTTGGGTACACAATCAAGGCAGATGTCTGGATTCTCAGCTGCTAGAACTTCACCAGAACTTGATTTCTGGTGTTTCCTCCTGCCAGAGATCCAGGTTTGACACCTCAGGGTAACATAAAAGCACACACCTTCTCCAGAAGTATTTCTGAAGAAGTAAATTTGCAAGCATAGCTCTAGGATCCATTTCACAGGCTTTCCCAGAATTCCTCAATGTATCTTGGTTTAATTTAAAGCATGAAATACAATAATTAGACAAACCTGCAGAAGATGCCCAAAGGCAGGTTTCTATCGTAAGCCCCCAAAGCAGGACGCATTATTGTTTGTCTCTTCTGATGCTGGTTGATTCAATGTTCAGGAGAGATCTGATTGTTACGAGAGCATAGTCAGTCCTTTTTTCTCCTTCCCAAAACTTCCTGGGCCTGGCTCCCTCGTGAGACCTTTTTCAACCTTCCCTGTCTGTTTTTTATTGTTGCTGTTAATATTCTACTTTATTGCTTCCTTTCTCGGACCTACATTTTGTTCTTCTCTTTTGTTTTTCTTTTTTATGCTGAAGGATGAGCTGTCCTCCCACAGTGCAAGCAAATTTACTATCCCAAGGCTCTTTGCTTAGACAAGGCAGACATTTTTAATCAAAGATTTTGTAAGCAAAAAGAATAGCCGTCTTCCAGAACGTTGCTAACAAGGACATTTTTGTGGTTGTCATTGCGTACTAGCTTCCTATTGACTGGAATTGCTGTGAGCTGAAGGATGGCCCAGACTGTTCAGGGGTTGCATGGCATTGCTCTTCTGCTCTTTGCATCCCTTCTCATCCTGGATGTGGGGCAAACGAATAACGAGCATCAGAACGAGGGGAGTGGCGAATGTATCGTGTCACATTGTACAGTCACCTCCTATCTGTGCTCTGCACGTCATATCACTTCAGCCTGAGATACCAGTAGCTTCTCCTACCAGCTCTTGTATCTTAATACTGTGTTGCTTCTGCTCAAGCTAGCAGTTAGTTAAATAGTACACAGATGTGTATGTTTAAGCATATGAATTAGTATTTAGAGCTATAGTTCAGTTTGTCGTGGAGTATATTTTTCATGCACACAGCATGCAATAAAAAAGCAGCTTCCATAGCATCGTTCCATCCCAATGATTATGGCAATCTTTCACTCACCAAATGCTTAAGCTCACTCCTAAAGGTTCCAGTGAGAAAGGAATAATAACCAATTAACAAATATTATTGACACTTACAGATAAGGCAATATGTGTGCTCAGAGCATCAGGAGCAGGTGTTGCAAGTAGGGGAAAGGAATATTGATGAGCAACCTCTTGAATCTTGTGCCTTGTGACCTGACTAGGAACTTTGACTAAGAATTTATGAGTGCAGCCATTAATTATCTGTTAGCGCTTTAGATGGTACTTCCTTATATAAATCATTTGTAGAGTGCATTCAAGTGTTTCATCATAACTCCCGTGCAGTGCTGTGATCCTTCTCAGCCTCTTTGCATGCCGTGTGTACCTATTGGGCTGGCTCAAACTCTGTGCAGCGTGACCAGACATACAGCCTAGTCCCTTGGAGGGTTACGGGACAGCATCGTACCACATGTGAGATCTTTGTAATCATTCTGCATGTTACAGGCCAAACTGCCTTTCTGCTCACTCAGAGATAGGGGCCGGTTAGCTCAGTCGGTTAGAGCATGGTGCTGATAACACCAAGGTCACGGGTTCAATCCCCGTTTGGTCCCCATGTGTTGCCTGATCTAGATCAGACGAAGCCCTGCACACGCAAGGGAGGTTGGATTAAACGATCTCTAAGGTCCCTTCCAGCCTAGGCCATTCTATGACATACAACTGGTGTGTTTAGAGCTTTGGAAACCTAAAAAGACTATATGATATGTTATGAAGACAGACATCTGCCTGGGTAATCACAAGCCAGTTTGAGAGGAAGTGCCGAGTCTAATTCTGGTGCCCAGTCTAATTCTGTCAGGTCCATACAGCACCCATTCCTTCCTTGGGAGGTTGACGAGGCAATGGTGAAGAGCTGATGGTCCTCAAACCTGCAAATAACCCTTTCCCAGTATTGTCATCATGGTCACTCACAGCTCTGCAGATCCATTCCTGGCCCGATGGCATCGCACACGAGGAGTGGGGATTCACATGCTTTGCTACTGGCTTCAAAATTCGCCTTCACAGAGAAGTCCTGCCAGGGACATGCTCATCACATCAGTGTTTCCAGTTCATACGTTATGCAAATTGTTTGCACAGTGAAATGCAAAACAAGCTGAACACATTTGAATTCTGTGCAAAGTGTATACTTTGCATTACCTATACTGATTGCAGTATAAGTATACTTACAAGAGTATACTTACTCTTAAATAAGTATAGAGTGTAAATTTTAGTAAGTTGTAATACAAAGCAGTTTACTCACAATATTTATGTAAGTCTCATATTTTGTAAGCATTTGACCTTCAGAGTAATTAATTATTATTATTTTTGCTGTTAATTTTAGCTTTAGGCACATTTTGATATATATCCAGTGAAATTTGTTTCACTGATTGAAAATACAGAGGTGGACTCTGCCTGCATTTAGCTGCAGAAAAGTTGTTTTGACATCTGTGGAATCTCTTCTTGCAAAGAATGTGACTCAGGAGGCAGACATTACCCGCTGTTCACGCTGAGTAGCATCTCAGTTAAGCGTAGAGAAGAGTGGACTTTGGTAAAACACTGACCGATATTCCAAGGGTTGAACTTCAATTATCAAACCTACATTTGAGACTTCAGCTACCTCTCTTGTGCTTAGCTAAAGTTGTTTGTGTGTCTCAAGGTGCAACCAGCTGTTAGGCTGAACTTGAGTTTGACTGTAAGTTTTGTGATTGATCTGAGTCCACCTCCAGCTCTCGTCTCGCTGCCCAGGGAAGGAGCACTTGAGGAGCCACTCAAGGCATCATTTTCCTCTGTGCTTTGCTCCCAGACCACTTCGAGCCTCAAGGAGCTCATGCAGGGCTTTGCATTCTGTGTAGAAGTGCCCTGGTGGGGTGTCAAAAAAGAGGGTTTTAGTCAGAATACAAATATTTAATGAAATAGATATCTCAGGGCAGGGGAAAATATAATAATACAGTGAAAAAATAATAATAAAGTGAAATAATTGCTATCTCTGGAAATTTCAATTATTAGTCAAAATATCCTGAAATCAAAACCTTACTGACATTCAGCCTCAATTATATAAAAACCACTAGGGATATGGAATATGTTCATATAAATGAGGTCTCTGATAACTGAGGGAATTTTCAATGTACTTAATGGATGTCAAGAGACTTGACCCTGTTTTGAATACCAGGGAGTTCAGGATAATTGAAGTTTCGATAATTTAGGTTGAACTGTAGAATTTAGCAAATTAAGATAACGTTGAGAGTGTGAGTTAATTTTAGTTCTGACAAATGAATCCAGTTTACCTAGTTTAGAGACTAAAGCCAGCAGCCACCAGCCGTGGTTACCCCAGGCATCACATACAACCTCATTAACGCTCTCCTGCCCAGCCTCTGGAAGGATCCGTACGCAGAGATGAAGGGAGATTTAATTTCTCCAGGTTGCCCATAGCACATGCTGTCAGGTTTTTTGGTTGGTACGAGGGTGACTTCAGGGATGAGGATTTGTGTCTGCTTGGAAGTGAGCAGTGAGGGGTGAATGCTGGCAGCACAGCAAGCTGCGCGGTGGCTGTTGATGACAATGATGTGGCTGACGAGAGACGGATGCAAGGCAGAAGAGTGTCTTTCTCCCAAGACTGCAGTTCCCAGGGCTGTTTGATGTCCCCAGTGCACACGTGTTCATCCTCCTCTCCTCTCTACCCTCCTCCCTCAACACACGTACTTTAAATGAATATTTTAATGTATTCCTAGATTTGCAGGAAGGGCGAGGAATAAATTAAAATGAATTACCAGTACAGTGGTTTAAGGGTATAAGAAATGTAAGGTTTCCAGTCCTGCTTTAAGTTAGCTGACGGCAGTTACAAAATCTGACAGGCTCACGAAAATGTCTTTATCTGACAGTTCTGAACAGACTTCTTGTCTGGAAGTTTGTTTGTTTTCTTCTGTCTAGTCATAATGAGAAGCCATACCTCCCTCTCCTTAACACCTTGGTTTGAGTACTAGACCCTAAACTATTTCAAGAGAGAAGTACCAAGGAGTGGGAGAGATGTCCTGGCAGTGACAGTCCAGGGGACTCCTGGGAGCTGTTATCTTTTTTTCTGCTGAGCTGCAGCTCTTGGGCAGGACAGTTGATATCAGCAGGACTTTGCTTCTAAACTTTTTAGCAATCTGGGTCTCGGTGTGTCTTCAACTGTAATGCTGAGGTATTAATTCTTTACTGGCTCTGGAGGGAAAAATTAGATAATATGGCACATAGGGTGAACATAAATGTGGATTATGTGAGGGGCAATGGAGGAATTCTTGACTGAGACATACATTAAATATTTGGCCAGTATGTTGTCTGTATCACAAAATCTCCTTCTCATCTTTCAAAAATATGTTCTCATTCTTAATGTAAGCCCTTTTGGCAGTAGGAGGGTAGCGACAACGTGGTAACCAGTGAAGGCATTCTTCGTGAACATTTTAACTTGACGCAGGCTCCGTCTGTCTGAAAGAGGGTTTATCAGAAAGCATAACTGCTACATAACAGCAGTGGAAGGATGCAAGAGGCGAGTAGACTGTGTTAGTTTTATTACACCAGCAGCTGGAAACTCCAGACCACCCTTGGGACTCCACTGGGCTGGGCTTTGTATAATCCACTACTTTCTAAATAGCCAAGTTAAAAATCAATGGAAAAAATTACAGGATTGTCCTCTTTTACGGAGGGGAATGGAAGCATGGTGGTGTCAAGTGCCATATATAAGGTTAATAAAAAAGTATAAAGAAAATTAACCTCCCCAGCTCTTGTCTAGGGTCCTAAACATGTAATTGATAGGAAAGCAGTGTGTATCAAAGCACAGAGGGGAAACACGAGGGGTAGTTTAGACCAAATGTCCAAGGGGACTGTTTTAGGGAAGAATGTTAGAAATAAAAACAGTATTAATCTGCAGGTGTGTGAGAGCTGGAAAGATTCTCACCCTTAGAGTTTTGTTAGAGATAGCTTTCCTTGCAAACATCACCAAAAAAGGAGACAACAATGCCAGCTATTTTCCACAGTAAAATTACCATATAGAGAACCACGGGGAAAATGCCTGAGACCGCGAATTGTAAACAAGACGAGCCACTGGCAGACATAAAAACCGATGTTTTTTTTAAAGTGTGTGTTAAAACCAACTTTGTTTACTTAATTGCAATAGAACATTGTATTTTCCTTAAGAGAAAATTGAGAAAACCTGGAGGGTGATTCTGTGGTTTGCAATAAACAAACACAAATGTGAAATCGAACACTGCCCAAATTACAAAAGCTAAGTACATGAAATGCCCCCAGTGCAAACTTGTCACTCAAGTGCCAACTGTCAAGAGTTGGCTACTTTTCATAAAGCTTAGTTTTAGCCTTTATCTTAATGTCAGTGCTTTGTTATGATTGACCTTCTTCTGGCTGGAAGCCCACTTCAGCTAAACAATACTATTCTGTTCTGAAGAGGGCGAATAGAGAGAGCATTGTTACTTGGTAAAATGTCTTTGGACTGCATCCCAGATGGAAAGGAAGTGGTGTAATTACTGGGCTCAGCACAGAGCACTGTAGGGGCATGTGAGGCAACCGGTCTGCAGTGAATGAGGAGCAATCCTACACCTCTGCTGACTGAGAGACTCTATTCGCCGAGCCATTTTCATATTACTGTTTTATTTGTTCTGCTTAAGCAAAACAACTGCACTTGACCACTGTAAATCAAACAATTCAAGCCAGATTCCCTAAGCAAACAAAGGAAAAAACTTAAAAGAGCCTGCTCAGCTCACAGTGGCTCTTCAGCAATGGCGAACGCAGGCAAACTGAGCTGGCTTTGTTTCTTCTTTACCTGTAGAAGGTAAGCCATATTCTGTTTCAAATCCCCCAAAATTGCAACTCCATTAAAGGTAGCCTCTGCTATGAAATTTGTCTGATCCCAATGATAGGACCTTTGTTTCTGAGCTTGTCACAAAGTAGCATATAAATAAATGTCATTTTAACACATGCATTTATTATGATATGCATTTTCCTAAACACTATTTTTATAAAATAGCATAGGAAGCACATTCATTACAAAGCTTTACCATATTGTGATGAGAGACTTCTCTTTTAAATGGAAAATGAACTCAGTTACACTATTGTGATTCAGTTCTATCTTAAAAGGATCTCAACAGAGAAGTGGGGAAGGTGAATTATTTCAGATGCTCTATCTGCCCATTGTGAGAGACACTTTTTGCCATCTACAGCTCAATCTTAATAGAAACGGGTGAAAGACATATGAGGAATTGTTATTGCCGTCTTACAGAGAAGGAACATAGACACACTCACAGCCACTTGGGAGGCTCGACATAACCAGGAACTGAATGCAGGCTCGTGAGTTGCAGTCTGGGTGTTTTCCTCCTCAGGAAAAGCTCCATTTTGCACAAAGGCTGCTCTATGCTGAGTGCCATCCAAAAATATGACACGGGTGAAGTCCCCATCCCAGCAGACCCATGTCCCACTCTGGACAGAAGACTGCAAAGCCCTCCCTGTGGGCTTAATTTTAGTTCAGAGGCTCTGCCTCATGATATAAGCCATAGGAAATGAAGTGCAGCATGTTCAGGACTAATCTAAATATGTGGGGAGGTTAGTAAATACATCCTAAACCATGCATTTACCTTGCTAGTCCTATGGGGCTTGATTCAGTCAAAGAGCTAAATCAGGTGCTTCTCTGTAGCTGTATACACAGAGTTTTTTGGTATTTTAGTTAGCATTTTTGCTGCTGTCTTGTACCAGCCCCTGTGATGTCTTGCATTGCTGTGCTTGGTGTGGCTGATGGATTGGGTAGTTCTGTTCACCATATGCACTAAAATTTATTCTACATTAACACCAGGGTCTAGCTATCCGTCAGAAATATTTAAAAGATAGTTTGTAACCCTTGCCTGACTCTGGCATTGAGTGCATCCCCTGACTCCATAACTTACTAGTTTCTGGCTCTAAACATACAGCAAACCCTGGAGGGGCTTTGCCATATTTTTATGCACTCTTCCTTAATAGCTCCTTGATCTTTAAGCCAAGTACAGCCTGCATGGATTAACTCCACAGAGGATGTGACACAGTTGGAAAGAGCTTCCCAAGCAAAAAAAGGCTGCAAAAGAGTTGAGATCTAGTGAACACCCACAGTCCTTCTCAGGAAAAAAAGCCAAACTGGTCATAATTTAAATTGGGAGAAAGAGACTTAGCCTTGCCTGCGAGGTGTGACACATCTCTTCTTTTTTTTTATGCTGAATCATAAGTTTTTGAAGAAGTTTCTTGTCTAAATAAAAAGATCCCTGGGCCCCCTTTGTTTTTCATGCAACTTTATTCTCTAGAAGTAACACAGAAAAACGGGAAGTGCCATATTTTCAATGGATGCTTTGTTTCAATGTGAAAGAGGCAGCTCCAGCAATTTTCTGGATCCCTGATGTGTTTTTGAATGGTGTCCAAAGTTTGGGTCAAGATAGACAGGAAGCCAGCCAGGTGGGGATGTTTCTGTATTTTTGAAATCAAATTGCTTCCCATGCTATAAGGAGTTTTAGACTCTGGAGACCCCAGCTGTACTGGAGTCAGAGCTTTTAATTCCTGTAATGCTGATAGATCTACCAGCCACTGTGTCCAAGTACATGTTCTTGCCTGGTGGAGCAGACAGTGGTACCCTGCATGGTCAGATGGGTGTTCACTCCTGGAAAACTTCTGTGACGACGTATGTGTGGTCCACCAGGAGTGAAAGGTTTGGTGCCATATGTAGAAAGATGTATGTTTTCATACACATGGTGATTATTTGAGATAATCACTGGTTTGGTGCTTAGCTTTCCTCAGGGACCATTTTTTTCCTGAGATCTGGTGTTTTTTAAAGGCCTGTGTACTTAGACAGAGGAGCTTGGAACTCAGCCATGGTGATCAAAATTAAATGAAAAAAAGATACAGGTTTTTCAGATTTTTTTTTTTTTTAGGATATACATTTCACTGTAACAGTTTCACAGAGATCATAACTGATGTGCATAGAGGCATTTTAGTGAGGATGCATTCTGCCAGCGTGGTTGTCTTTTATTGCTGGTGGAATTATTATTAGATTAGTGAGAGGATTGCAGCTGAGGGAGGGGGGAGTTCCACGGGAGCTGGAATTTGGATAGGTCTGAAGGAGACAACTCATTGCTTGAATTGCTCCTGGTAATGAAATTGCTTTTGACTAGAGCCTCTGGCCTCCAGGATGCTGATTATATCTGCCGCGCTCAGGTTGCTGTTGGATGAAGATGGGGAATTCAAAAGGCTCCATCTTAACTGTTTTTGCTTAGGCTGGAAGTTGATTTTACTCGAGCAACAACAACCAGAAAGGAAAGTACATTCCTAACGGCAGCATTCGGAGCACGGAATGTTTCTTCGGTGAACCCTGTCACCCAAAACGGAGATGAAATTGATTTCCAGAGCTTTGGAAGACCACCAGAATCTTGCTCCCTGACTGTGCCTTTGAGTGCTTTGAGCACCTGAAACAAGGGTGAATGCTCAGGGAAATGGCCCAGTGCTGCCCCGTCCCTCAGCAGGTGCTGGAGCCCTGGGAGCAGCAGTTTCCAGGTGTTCTCTTGGAGAGAGAGCCAGACACACATTTGGGTGACCTCCTCTGGCCCAGGGTACAGGATTTGCCATACATGTCACAGGCAGGGCAACGTCGTGCAGTTTAGGCAGGAAGCTGAAGGGTTGGGTCCAACATCTTGGAAAATATTCTCTTGCTAGCAAAATCTCATGCACAAAAAGGTGAGGTTTTCATTACTGACTCCTCTTTCTGCAGTGGCCCGTTACAAGCAGCTATTTTGAACAGAGAGGATTGGAGTGTGATTTTTTTTATTTTTTTTTCCCCTCCACCCTCTAACCTACTTTAACTAATTTTCAGGTTGCTGGCAATTGACATGCATTATTTATACTGCTGCAAACCTCGTATTTGGGATGAGAAATCCTACTGCCAGGCTTCCTGCTTCTAATAAGCATTCCTTTCACCGCGTTATCTCCTCGCACAGCCCAGGGCTCCTCTTGCCAGGGACCCAGCTGGTGTTTCTCGATGACTTTGTGGCGTGGGGAGCCTGGCTGGTGCAGCGATCCGCGAGTTCCTGCGATGCTCATCAGCGCAGAGACACGGGCTCCTGCACCGGCAGAAGGAGGGGGGTGAGGCAGAGGCAGAATCCACCGTGGGATTGAGTGACAGGAGTCCTGATTTTCCCTGACCTGCTGTCTTGTGTGGCTGCTCGAACCTGTGCAACCTGAATTTCAAACGCTTCCATCTTCCTTCCCCCGCCACCCAGGCTGGATGACAGGAGAAGGTGAAGCAGGAGGACAACCAGTGCAGCCCCTGGAACAAAATGCTTTGAGGTTCCTAAATCTGTCTCTCACACTGGATCAATTGCCAGGGTCTCTGCCTCCACCTCTTTTTGTTCATTTGGAAGATAACTCATTCCTTAACAGCTGAAATGGCTTCTGAGAAACCTCCCCTTTGAAAATTGTGCTCAAGGACACTGCTCTTCCACTGTTTGCACAGTCAAAAATATTCTGAGGAGGATTTTTTTTCCCCCCACTCCCTTTTATCTGAGGCAGCATAATAAAATACCTTAGATAAACAAATTTATTCTTGGAGGGATGTTTATTAAGCGCTGGCAATCCCTACGATAAATAATTTCTCTGGGAGGAAAAAAAAAAAAAAAGTATAAAGTAGGCCAAGGAAACGATTTGAGTGGAGGGGATAGCAGGGAGGGGAGGATGCTCGGATGCTCCCGCAGTGCCATCTGCAGGGGAGCCCGTGGAGGGGGGGAAATGTGGGGGCAGGATTTGGTCTCCCATCATTCGATGCCCATTTTCTGAGGGTTTGGGAAAAGCAGAGAGAGAGCACATGGCATGGGGCCCTGCTGTGGCAGAGGGTCCCAAAGTGCTTAGGCTATACCTCACCAGCTGGGTGAATGGTGCGAGAAAATCAAGCAATAACATGTGAGAATTACTGGTCTTTTCTGCTAGCTGAGAAACTGTAGATGGGTTTCAAGGCAGGAGGTGTGGGGGGAAACGGTTCATGGCAGTCTGAGACCGATATTTTTGTTTTCATTTTTTTCAGTGAAATGAAACCCACAAAACTTACATTTTGGACCAACCTGAAATGTCCCGTTAGATCCAAAATGAAACATTCTGTTTTGATTTGGGGTTCTTTAACTCCTGATTTTCCCCTTTCCTCTTAATTTAGGTGACTTTTAATGTGAGAAAAAACAAACTACTTCCAACTGAAAAGTCAGGAAGTTTCTTTTTTAAAATATTTAAGAGATACTGCGTAAGTGTATCTCAAACTCTTTTTTTTTTTACACTTCTCTCCTAGTGGCAACCTTCCACCCCTCACCCTCTTTGCTGCAGTGACAACCATTTGCCACGCTCATCTGCTGTTCAGTTAGATCTCTCTAAAACTCAGTTTCTCAGCAAATTTATTATCTGTCAAACCTCTAATCTCTTTTCTTGAATGAATACACCGTTTTACTGGCAAAGAGCCGAGTTACCAAGTGACATGTTCCAGATTACACTAAAAAATGTGTGGCAGTTCCCCTGAGACCTGATCCTCTGTCCTACCTTCCTGCAGCCCTTCTTCCCTTCAGAGCTGCAAACACCAGTGCCTCACCGAGCTGATGTGTAATAAAATAGAGCTGTCATGTAACTGGGCGGCACGAGGATGTGATGGTCCGATTGTGGGAGGAAATTGAATGAATTATTTCTTTTCTTTGAGGAGCTACTCTGGTAAATGATGTTCACTGCACAGCAGGTGTCAGCTCTGAAGGCTGGTTTGGCCACTGAACACAGCAGAGCTCCAGGGAAGTTTTGGAATGTGAGAGGTGAAGAAGATCTGTTCAGATTTACTCTTAATGACTGATTTTGGGGGATTCTCTGTTGGCTGAGGTGAGAGAAAGCTCGAAGAAGGTGTTTTTGCCTGTGCTCAAGAGGGATCGGTTACGTTTGATACAGAAGGTGTGAACTCCAAGAAGACTTATCCAAGTGTGGCAGCCTCAGGATATACTTTGTCTGTGCACTGCGGGATTTTTGAAGAGGCTTATGGAATACCAAAACCCCACTGAAGTTTATTCCTGCAGTAGGAGTAGGTCTTCCTGAAAGCAAATCTGATTTTACCTTCTCAGAGGTAGCTCTAAACCTTTGCACTGTATCTTTTGTAGGTGTGGGAAAGCCCACAGGCTGTTTCTGTTTGGGATGCTGCTTGAGTTACTCTTTGGCCATCTGTTAGCTCTGAAGTTTGTCAGTGACACCTTGCTTTCTAAGGAAGAGCCTGGATTTAACACCACACACACTAGGTCTGTCTGAAGAGCCACTGCAGGCAAGCGTGGATAGACAAGTTGTTCTGACTCTGGTTAAAACTACGCCTAAGCTTAAAGTACAAAAAGGAAGTGGTTTTGGCCAGAGGGAAAATCCATCTTTTCAAGGAAACAAGTTGAAATTAGAATGCTTGTAACTGAGAGAAACAGGGACATGGGCTGTGTTCTGATCAGGAGGTTTCAAATATAGCGCCGTTTGCTTTGTGCCAAGGGTCGCTGGGGGTTCCTGTAAGTCAGGCTGGGATGGATCCTCCATGAAGGTGAAATAACAGCGCCTGCTGCCAACTGCTGAGCGTACATCAGCTCAGGAGGTGGTTCAGGGTGCCTAAATGTTGCTGGTGATGCCAGTGCTCGTGTAAGAGGACTTTCCACCTCCATGCAGATGCGAAGCAATGAGAAAACTGTTATTGCTGCTGAGACATTGCAAGCAATCTCAATTCTGGGAGTGTTTTGAACTTTCAGGTATTGAGGTGGAGAGGGAAACGAGAGAATCAGAAAGGGGAAGAGATTAATTCTTGAAGCCTGTCTGCATTTTTTTACATAAATTCTGCTCTACATCCGGACATGTTAGGCACAGGCTACAAAAATCCCTGCTTCTGCTGTAGGCAGAGCAGAGGATAAATATATATGGATGAATAAACAAAGCAAGTAATCCAATCTCATTGCTGGTATTCAGTTCCTGCACTGTTGCTCTAGGCAACCAGCTTGAGTGGGGATATTGTCTATAACCTTAAAAAGTGATTATAGGCTACTTCGCTGCCTCATACTGTCTTAAAGAGGATTAGAAGAGAGTGTAAAGCTGGCTTAGGCACTATGTTAACAAAGCCTCAAAGGCATCTGCAGATTTCCTTGTTCATGAAGTGATTAACTTATTTAGTAACTGTGAAAAAAATGCCAACATTGAGTGAGCCAGGCTGGTAATAATTAAGAGATGTAATTCTGCCATCCAAGCCTCGCTTGGGCTGACGACTGCCTCTGTTCCACAGGAACACACTCAGCTTTGTTTCAGAGGCAAGGTGGTTTTTTGGTATTCGAGGTCCTACAGGTTTCCTCCAGCTGGTAAATCACTGACAAGGGTTGCGATGGGGCCCTCATCTCAGGTGATGCTAACAAGGAGGAAGCACTTGTGCTCCACAAAGCCCCAGTGCTGTCCTGGCCTCCAGACAGCAACGTGTTTAGCTTGGTACTGGAATCACCAGGTCTGAACTGGGGTACTGCTTCCTAATGGAGAAATCTCATGAGACAATGGCAGGAGCTGGTGTTCCCCAGCTGTATGTTTGAGTAAAGACTCGTCTGTTCTCCCTCTGCTCTCATAGAAACATGTTTTCAGCTTTTGAGACTGACAGGCATTCGTGGTGCAGAACCATGTGGGGATGGATTTGTATCATTTGCATTACCCCCAGCCTAGGGCACTGCAATGTGCACTTGCTCTGATTTATGAGTGTTTTCCTTCAGTCAGGTTGCTTTTGTAATTTAAAATAAAAGCAGGTTTCTTTAATAAATTTGTAAGAAAAGCGGAAGTATGTAGTATGACCAGAAATGAGTGTATCTTTCCTAATTCCAAGAAAAGTATTGTTCGTTGTGGGCAAAGGATTGTAATATGAAGAATAAAAATAAATACTGGGTAGACTAAGCTTTCTGCCAGCCTGAAAACTCTCATCTTTTTAGTCTAGAAGGTTAGAATGATCACAAGTCTCTATTAAGTCATATTTTAGGAGAAAACATTCTTTTTGTGACAGTTTTCTGTCAGTCTTTCCAAGATTACATCCTTACCTCCTCAAGTTGTATAGGCCTTTTCTGCTCCAGTCTTTTGTAGTTTTTATGGGTATCTAGCTACATCTTCTCAGATCTATATGCAAAATCCTGTGCTTAATCATGACTTTGACTTCACATACAGACTTGCTATAAACACATCCAGGACATACATGACAAATCATTGGTTCCTCTAGGCTCATTTCTCAAGAGAGTCCCAGCACCAGCTTAACTACATTCAGAAATAATATTTGTATAGATGATAAGCCATGACTGCACACTCATGTAGTTGAAGGGAGGAGAGCTTTAATAAAGATGTCTGATTGTAACCATCAGTGTGCTGCGCTGTTTTAAATGTTTGCTCTGTATGTGAAGGAAGTTTTTTTCTCCACTTGCTAGCATGGTGCTGGCTGAAACACCTTACTTCTCTTTTCAGAAATGATTAGTAGTGATTATTTCAGTTGCTCAACTCGATCATCTCATCAGGGTTGGATGTCAGAACTGAAAATATGCAAAAATTGTTGGGTACTGCTGGATCTGTCCTGAAAATAAACCAAGGAAAAGTAGTTTGAAATAATGCCAAACCCAAGTCTTTGACTTCAATGTGTTCTCAGTTTGTGAGGATCCTCAAACCTCACAAGGATGAAAGAAATATCTTGAAGGTGAAGGTAAATACCAACACCAGTGCTTCTGGTACGGATCCTTCATTTTTGTAGGACCTGACCTGGAGGAGCTGCAAGAACTCATCTCTTGATGCATGGCGCATACTTCACTTAAAACTTCTAACTTTTTCTCCCAGGTCAATGCTTTGTTGTTTAATGAGATGATTTCATGAATTCGTACAGAGGTTCCATGAAAATCAGGATTAATAATGGAGAAAATTAGGAGATAATTCCCTGTATCTTTCATAGCACACTGCAGTTAAAACTCAAGCTCTTTACCACCTCGAGCTTACATGTGTATAAAGTGGCAAGAAGATGAGGATAATGCCTTCAGAAGGGAAAACAGACACTCCAAAGAAGCAACATAAGAACAGTTTCAAACCAAGAATGATTTAAAGAGAGAGAATTAAATGTTTTGTATTTAATCAATACGGGAAGGTGCAGGAGGCCTGTTAATAGTCTGTGAGCTTTCTACTAGTGGATGTTTTGATCTCAGGAGAGTGAACAGCACTTTGTGCCTTCCCTCTCTCCATTTACTTTCATGCCATTGCTTCAGTCTCAGATAACGGATGGGATTTTCAAAGTCACGTAGCCTTGACCTATTCGCTTTGTCACCAGATTCAACTCAAGTGTTGAAAATGCCTCCTGCCTTTCTATTTTTGTCTTTCCCAGTAGAGGGGATTTCATGAAAGTGAATAGAAAGCAACACTATTGGTTTAAGGAAAGCAATTAGAGACCTGTATGTTCTTCCCCACTTAGCTTCTCACAGGAAAATAGGTGCTTTCAACTGCTGCTCTGGTGTTAACAGCTCTTCTGAGCCTGTCATTGTTGCTGCGTGTGTTTCTTTCAGCACCTCCAGAAGAAGCTGAAGTAGCATCTTATGGATGAAGAACCTCCATTTCAACCTCTGCAAATGTCAACTCTTCTAAACCTATCTGTAGCACTTAGCATCAGGACTTACCAATTATTAACAGCATCTCTTGCCACACTTGAAAATACATTCTCAGTAAGTGTTGGCTGGAAAACAGCTGAAGTACTTAGTAGTTTTTCAGTCCTATCTGGCTTCTTCCCCTCCTCTCCTTTTTCTTGAATCACTGTGCATTAACAGTTTTCCCATAATTATATTTTATCTACTTTCCAGCAGACCAGAAATACTTAATATATTTAGTGGCTCCCAAGGTATGACATGAATTCACCTGGATTAGCTGATCCTCATCTTAAGTCGAGAGGTGGCGTCCCTGCCCATGACAGGGAGGCTGGACTAGGTGATCTCTAAGGTCCCTTCCAGCCTATGCCAGTCTATGAAAAAACCCCTGTGGCAGGCAAGGTGTCAGATTTTTCTCTCTTGATTCACAGGACCTGTGTGTATGTGCAGCAAAGACTAATCTGCTCCTTTCACATATGTCTGGGCAATGTCAGAAGGCAATTACCATTTTGGTTTGGTCTAAGCAATATCTTGGCCAAGAGAGTTTTTGTAACTCACCATCTGCTTCTTTAAATCATGTCCCTTACCTTAGTTTGCTTAGGATACTGCTGGCATCCAGCAGCAGTGGGTACAAGCTTGGCAGCTGGTGGGAGGAGTGCTTACATCAGGTAAGGTCCTACAAATGTTGTCTGAGGAATTGGCTTCCCACAGCCCACATCAGCCCGATACCTGTGTTCATTTTCAGGGAGACTCCTGGGGGCATGGGGGAAGACGTGGCTAAGGAGACAAACCAACCCGGGGAATTAAGCAGCCAAGAAATGCACTGCAATTTAATTCCCCACGTGCCTCATGGTGTGTCGTTCTTGCTAAAATCCGTGCCGGAGGGGCTGAATTAGGTGCCGCAGGGGAGGATGTTTCTCTGGAAGTGCAGTGGTGTCTGCCGCACCCGCAGGCATCTCCTGAAGAGCAACAGCTCCTTACTCCAGGACTGCTCAGCAGAGTGAAAAAGCAGCTTTTCGTGTTTCATTATGAGAGTCCTGGAAGAACACTTTAGACCTGGTTCAAAGCCGCATTTTTAATGAATGAGTAATCTTTTCTGTTCCTTTCCAGAGAGGGGAGAGGCAGGGAAATCATTTACCTTCCAGCTTGAGGGCTGACCAGCACATCCAGGTTAGGAGGCTGACAGGTTGAATATGTCACTGGCTGCTCAGGCAGAAAGAGAGATCCTGCTCCTTTCCTTCAAGAAAAACAGACGTGCTCCCTCCACCTGTGAGAATACCAGTGTGAATCTTTTCATGCTTTCCTCCTCCTGGGAGTCATTTATGTCAGGTTTTAAAGTCATTCCACAGCTGAAAATAAGCTGCCAGTCCATGCTCTCCTTTGGCTGTAGGCAGAGCTGTGGGGGAAGTTGAGAGCCTTCCAAAGCAAACAGCCTATTCCCATGGTCCAGTGAGGCTGCAGCAGAAGAGGGAAAATATTCAAGACATCAAGCTGGGTTTTGGTTGAGGACTGGAAGCTCCTCTTTGGGGATAAGCCGCTGCTCCTCAATATTCCTTGAAATTTTTATAGTTGCTCACTTGCAAGCTGTGCAGTCTCCCAAGGAAACAAGTTATTTCGGTTGCTGGGGCGTACTTTGTGGTTGCATTCGGCAATGCTGAGGCCCAGGGTCTTCAAGCTTGGAGAGTCGGCCATTATCTGTGAGCAGCTAGAAGAAACTACTCTTATGTCCAAGTGTGTAGGGAAAAGAGCCTGGGTATTTTTCCATTTATAACAGACATCTCATGTGGCATTGGGCAAGTATATCGATTTTTCTTTACAACATTTCTTCACTTTGCAAGTGTGTATCACAGTTTTTGGTTTTGTTGGCTAAGAACAGGTTCTTTAGGATTTCTTCCTATGTTTATGTGTAGTTGTGTCATAATTAGGGTCTCTGGGTTTTGCCTTAATTCCCATTATAACATCACCAGATTATGCTGGAATAAATTACACGTCATGGATATTAAATGCTCAGCTCAGTTTCAGTTCAAAGTAAAGGCCTCGAATGATGGTAACTTAAACTGGCAATAAAATAGCCAGCATTACACTTGTAAATACTTAATTTGCAAATGTTTAGAGAATTAGCCACCTGCTATAAATCCTTAACGTGGGCTGTGCACCCCGTTGGCAATCGGTGGGCTATATCTCACTTCATTATGCATGAATGTGTAATTTTCCAAAAGCGTAAATGTGGCCTCCAAGGGCACGCACATTAATAGCGTTCAAATGAACCAATTTGTTTCTTCCCCAACATGTTTATCTTCCAGCTCTTCGTTGCAAGTGCCAGTGGAAAGGTTAATGGCTCACAGTTCCCTGTCAAATGATGCACTGATTTAACCTCTGCGGTGTTGGGATTTTTCATTGTCTTTGGCCTTTAGCGTGTTGAAAGTTAACAGCTGCATCCTGTGTGCTAGTCTGGGATACGAGAGGGCCTTCTTTAAATTATTGCACGTGTCTGAGATTAAATGGGGTCCTGTTTCTCTCTTGCTTGTTGTGGCCCTGATTCATTGGGTTCGTGATGCTTTGGGAGCGCTTGTGCTTGCTTCAGCAGAGCCTTTGTGCCATTCTTAACACACTGATAGCCACTGGAGCAGCTGGGTCCAGGCACCTGCCAAAAGTCAAGAGGCTCATAGGTGAATCTGTGCACAGGTGCTCCCTGTATCAGTGGAAACCAAAAAATGCCAGTAAATTTTTGAGGAGGAGGCCACCTGAAAGCCGCTGTGAGGAAAACCAATCCAACCATATTCCCTGTGTCAGGGGCCAGAAGCTGACATTCTCAGCACAATCTGGAAGCTCCAAGATGGCATTCAAAGATGATGCAGTCGTCTCCCTATCACGAGGGGAAGCAGGAGAAAAGCCTTCACTGGAGGTGTGTGCTCTTGAACCGCCTTCCCACTGATCTCCAGGGCATTGCCTCTGCTGCCAGCGGTGGGTCAGCAGATGAACCACTAGTTGCACATGCAAGTGCTGTTCCTGACCGGGCTGTGTTTTGCTCACCCAGCAGAGGAGTGTTCTGGATGCACGAGCAGCTAAATCTGGGATCACACGTTGCTACTCTCAGCAAAGTTGCTGGCTGAAGTAAAAATCATTAAGCAAATCTGAGAAATAGTAAATGCACTTGCGGAACTGAGGTTTAGTGCTGAATGGTGGGTAAACAGGGATATGGGGAAAGGAAACACATGAGCATCATTTCCAGATGGAAAGACTCGATATTTTCATATGCAGATGTCAAAGAAAACCATCTAACTGAGGGTATACACGTAAAGATGGGTAGAAGTTAACCTGATGCTCAGAGGTGTCATACTCAAGCTCTACCGAAATTAATATTAAGGCTTTCCAAAGATGCAGGTGTTTCTTTAGATGCTTAAATATGACTGTGAGTTTGGTATTTTCAAGGCAACTTGAGTGAATTAGGAGTAGAGCCATGCTCAATGATAACACACCTCCTTAGGCACCCGAATTTGCAAACTGCGGCCCAATTAGACATGCTCCAATTATTACTATTATTTCCTACTTAACGGCTGTCATTGAAGGCTCAGGACAGCTTTGTGCTGGATGCTATGAATACATATGATAAATAAAAAAAATAACCTGAGGACGCTTAAAATCTCTGCCTGAGAGACAACGAATAAATGCAACTGACTGGGAAGCCAGAGGTGGTGGGAAGATAGCTGTGAAACACTTGATCAAGTCTCAAAAGAATTCAGTGTTGTCTAAATCTGGACTCTGAGCTATTACAGCAAATAAGTAGCATTAAGTAGGCAGGAATGGCTGTCTCTGAATAGAAGGAATATCTTGAGTAATAATTACAGTGGTGAAGTCAATGAGTTTTAAAGGAAATAATTAGGCCACAATTACAGAGGTGGGATGAAAAGCCGAACTCCAACCACGCAAGTTCCCTCTTCCTCCACTAACCTTCTCTCACTTTCTTTCCCTGCTGTCCACTTTCCCTGTTAATTTGGAATTTGAATGAAAATGTAAGTGTATCTAAATGTAGCCTTGCCCCTGGGAGAGGGAGTGGGTATGTCATCAGGGATCTGTCAGAGTCAATAACGTTTCCCCTGCAGCCCTGAGCTGTGCCTCAAGAACTAACATTTCTGTCTGAATTATCGGCTAATGCTCTGACAAATTGCCTGTGATTTTCTTTTTTTCTCCCCGAGTGGATGTGCCTGGTCTGCAGATGAAGTAAACACCGCCTGGCCCTGGTGTGTAGCAGCGGCTGATGATTTCCAGCCAGACTTCTCTGTCAAGCCACAAAAGCAGGAGGGTGTCAGGGTATCAGCCAGCCAGGTGACCCGCACTGGCTGCAGATGTGCTTGGGTTTAGGGCAGTTACGCCTATGAGCCCGTGTTTAGGTCTTGCCGATCACGACAGTAAGAGGTGATGGAAGTTTATTACTTGACAGAGTTTGAGTCACAGGGCTGCAAGTGAGATTTTGCTCTAACTGAACAGCTGGGGAAGCAAAACGGAGTGGGTGTTAGGATAAGCTGTGTTGCTAAAATGAATAGCAGTGCTGAATTATTATTTCTTTCTTGCAGGAGGAAACAGCTATTGGTGGCTTAGTCCTCAGACACTGAGGCTTCTAAAATGAAGTTGTCTTTGAGAGGAGAAAGTGGAGGGAAGATGCTGCAGAGAGACACCCAAGGGGTTTGTTTCTCTGGCCACAAGATTCAAATACCTCTTGAACTAAGAAAGCCATCAGCGTTGCCTGCCTCTTCTCGGGCCGAGGGAGATATGAAGTGTCTGTTTGTGTACTTGATGTAGAGTGGTTTTCCTTGACGCAAAAGCTGGTTTTTAAACACTGTGGGCGTAGTGACAGTCTGTAATTCTGATCATGAAAGAAGATCATGAATGAGGGAGAGGTAGGAGAAATTCTCATCTGAGCTATCATCATCGAGATGTACATTAGCTGTTGCAAGTCTCTTCCCCATAAGCCAGGTGGATATACTCTCCCTTCACTGGCCTTTTCTGGATTCTTCTATTCATATGCACACCCTGGGCAGTGCAGCAGCCTTTGCTCCTGCTGCTGCTCCTACCTGTAACAGCCCTCCCAGCCCCTCTGCAAAGGGCTTTCCAGTACATTTTGAACTCCATCTGAAAACGTGCTGTGACCTTTGACCCTTCCCCTTGACGTGATAATATTATTATATCCCCTTTGACCCTTCCCCTTGACGTGGTAGTATTGGCTCTGCTCTGGGAACCCAGCAACACCACAGTACTCCTTTAGGCTGAAAGTTCCGGTCTTTCAAACCCACTTGTCATCAGGAGGATTTGGGTGCCAAATGCCCTTAGGGTCACTTTGCAAATTCTAGTCTTTTACAGGACTGCAGAGTACTAAAAGCAATTTGGGATATGTGACATTTTCTACTGCCTTCTCTATGGGTACATCTAAAGGAAAATAAAAACTCTGGGAAGAGAAGAGCTGTGAGACTATAGACAGACACACCATAAAGACACCGAGATTCTTGACAGATGAGCAGTGGCACCGACCAGAAATATTCCTATATAGTTCTAGGAAGCCAAATGACTAAAAGGTAGAGATATTTATAATCTTTCTCAGACGTCCGTATAAACATGCACATTAGCCAGCAATAGAAATGCGGTTCTGGATTCCTTCTGAGCAATCTTAGGCTAGGCAGGCTGGGATTTTAGCAATCTTAGGCTAGGCAGGCTGGTTTTTTATTACACACAATGCAAAGATTTAAAGGGGGAGAGATTGAAGAGGAAGGAGAGACAAAGGGCTTTGCAATCTACATTATTGCACTTAAAATAATTATTAGTCATAAGTAATTAAAACAATGATATTTGTTATCAGTATTTCATAATTGATGTGTAATATACATAAATTAAATTATTAAAATGGAAATTAGCTCTAGAAATTACTGCTTCTTATTAAAAAATATTTTTTGACCTGAAATTCCTAGCGGGCTATATGTAGCACTTGAACTGCTCAGAATGCAATCTCGTTTGTTTTCACATAGCAGTGTACACATAGAGGGCACGTAGATAAAATCTTTAAAGTCTTGGAAGACAGATTGTGTTTTTGATAGACTGGAGATTGAGCAGTTAATAGCTAGAGCATAGGCCACCTGAACAGATGATGGGAAATGAACGGATCACTCATTCCAAGAGGCCCTGAGTGTGGCCAAGGTTTCTCTAAATATAGAAAGAGTGGATGGCTTCAGCTTGAGAATTTTATATGTCTATAGGGCAGCTGTGTCCTCCATGAACCCACCTGCTGGGAACCTGTGGTGAGCCCTGTAGTGGGTCACTGTGGTGGGAGTGAAGGTTTGCAGAGAAAGCTCTGAGCTGGGTTGTTGTTTAGGTTTTTCCCTTTGAAGAACATATTGCCCTCTGCTTGACTGTAGTGTCCAGTTGTCCCTGATCTAGGGGAAGGCAGACGTTCTTCAAGGATGGAAATTGAGTCAACAGCAACTGTCAGTGTTGGTCAGTAGTGCTGCTGCTGTCCTCTTCCCTAAATCCAAAGGTAGAGCAAGAGGGGTAATACAGGGGTCACTACCCAGGCTTTGAGGTAGAGAGGCTTTAAGAGTCATGAGCACATAAAGAAATCTTCTTGATTCTGCTACCTACTTCCACATTAAGTTAGTGTAGGCAGAAAGGCAATAAAGAATTTGCCAAGTGAAATACATTAAGGCTATTTCTCTTGCCATTAAAGTTTTATGTAAAAGTTCCACAGACAGGTCTTGGTCCTGTTTATAGGTATCTTTCTTGCCTTCAACAATATTATTAAACTCTTTTGTTATAGAAAGCTAGTCTGAAAATGAGCCGACCTGGTAAATAAAACATAACGCTTGCTTTTGCTAGAATACTTATCTCCACAGAGCAATATAGAGAAGAATATTTTCCCCATACGTTTTCGTCAACACGTTATTGCATATGGCTGTTCAAGCAGTAAACCAGTTGGAGTACGTTCCCAGAGCTCTTGCTTTTCCTATTGACTTGAGGTGGGAATTACGGAAGCCACAAACAGGCAGCACTGAGTAATTCCTGGCCCCAAGGTCCAGGAGGAGCAGGAAAGATGGGAAGTTTATTTCAAAACTGAACATGATCCTGTATGGCCAGGATCTTTATCAGCCATGGCTTGAGACTGTCTGTTTATCCTTAAAAATCCCGCTGCTCTGCCAGCCTGAGTGGAGCATCTCACTGCATTGCTTCTGCTGGCTGGTTAGTTGATGCTACTGATTGAAAAAGCTGTTAATGCAACTAGTTTGGGGACTTTTCCCCTTGTATTTGTAAATGAAGCAAGGCGATGAGCTTGCATGTCTAGACCCTTCATCAGCCCTACACTCCACCTGGTTAGTGCTCACCCAAAGAGAGTTGTGGAGAATACCTTATAGCTCTCTCTAGTAACAGTAATAAAATCCCTTTGCAGAAAATCCCTTTACTGTGAGTACTTGTGACTCTACTTCTCTGGACTCTTCTGAAAATTTTTCCATGCATGAAAATATATCTTTAGTCAAGTCTGTAGCCCATAAAAGCCAGACTTGCATCAGTTTGTCCAGCTTTTTTATAGCAGGAAAGCATTTTGGAAAGCAATACAAGTTTTTGATATTTTTATGTGTTTATGATAGCATTTAGTAGCTCTCTCCATGATGTTTGAAAACAGAATTCTTTCTCTGTTTGCTTATTAAGCTCTTTCCTTATCTGACCACGTGTGGATAGTCTACTCCTGTTTCTCTCGCTCAGCAGCTTCAGGAATCGTGATGGAGTGTGTTGACTCTGGAGTTACTGGAATGGAACCAGATGTGATAGATAACGTATCTTATCTCTCAGAGGAGGATATAAACAGCCTTACTTCAGGGCACACTTGAGTGGCAGGTTGGGGTGGGAGCTGGGCAGGAATGGCTTTTCTCTGCAGGTTGCTTAGTTTTTGTTTTTGTTACCTCTCTCTGTTCAGTTATTTACATCAGCACTTTTCAGAGATGAGACATGAATTTACAGAAACCCATCCTACACGCTCAATTTCAGCAATGCTGGTATTCCAGTATTGGTATTCTTTGGTTCCTCTTGTGTCTAAGACTAAACTTGCTTACAGTGATCATAGATAATAATCCCACTGGCTTTCCTGGGATTCATACCTAAATTCAGGGAATTCAAAAGCAGAGGTGCATGTGCCTGTGTTGATCTGATTTTCTTAAAGTGCTATATTATGTATGGGAGTCAAATGTGGGAGGACAAAGGGGTCTTCCTGCATTTTAAGCTCCCTTATGAGGAGCTGGGCTGGAGAATAACACTCTCCAGGAAAAGATGGCTGTTGCACAGCTTTGGCAGGTTGCTTCCCGTGATAATCAGTGAGTGCTTTAACTAGTTTCAGCTCTTTAGTTTTAAACAAGGAACCTCCTTTTGAAATTATCCAACAAACGTGTGGATTTTATGATATTTTTATGTTCAGAGCTTCCAAAAGCTCTTGTAAGGGAAATTCCAAATATCACAACTGCCCTGAAACCAGAGAGCATTGTCCTTTACTAAAACACAGTAGAATGAAAAACCTGTCTGCTGGAGATTAAATCCTCCTCTAGTTTGTGTGAACTCAACACAGATTAATCACGTTTTAGCCCAGCTGGAAAGATATCTATGAATGATGTTCCTAGCTATATTCACAGGGCTACGTGTTTTTCAAAGGCACAGAAGAAAACTGCTCTAGGTGACTCAGTTACAAGTCAAGCAAGTTATTTGCAGTGCTGCCTCATAAAGAATGAAGATAAAAAACTAGAGAAAATTAAATCAGCTATGGCAGGAAAATGATATTGTGTTAGCTGAAACTTCATCCCCATTACTGTTTTCAGCAGTGGATACATTGATGTGGCTTCACTATGCAGTTGGTGGTAGGCAGTCGGGGTAGTCCTGGCAAGTGAATCACCCTTAGCTGGCCCATGTTGTTTTATCAAATGCTCTGTTTCATGTGTATGATAAGTTATGTGTATATATTAGAACTTATGTGTGTGTATATATATATGCATGTATGTATATATGTTATGTATTTTATATATATACGGCATTATTATGTGTTTTGTACTGTACTTCTTAGTACCTGTACACAGTGTTAGAACAGAGGTGAGGGACCAGAGTGGCAAACACAGAGGAACCAGCATGGGATGGATAGATGCTGAGATTCCTCTCAGTGCCTCAGTCAAATGCCAGTTTACTGTGTTTTGCTGTGGCACTGTGAGCTATAGATGTTTGTAAGGATGGCTCCTACTGACTCCACCCAGATGTCTCCTGAAAAGCCATTTGGCAGTATTAAACCCTTATGAATGTGAAATGCAAAGTGCTGCTGCGTGCAAGGCAGGGATAGAGACTCAGCATCCAAGTTGGAGCACTGAACAGTGTCTTATTTTTGACTAGTGCATCAGTGCCATCCTCAGGGTGGCTGAAAAACAGAAGTTCCACATAATTGACTTGTGTTGGTATCTGCACTGGAACAAAACTAGAATAGTGTTCCTGAAGCAACATGGAGTGTGCCTTTCAAGAGAGCCAGACAGCTGGCAAATAAGAGAATTGGCTGCGAATGTGAGAGGCTCTGTTCAGACCCTAGCTGCTGTTTTATTGGGTTGGACCTGGGGAACGGCTATGCTTCTTTGCAAAGCTTTAGTGAAGTAATTGTTCTGTGTAGAAATGGCATTTTCTCAATGGAAGTATGTGATGTGATCTAGCTTGGCACCAGAGAGGTCTAAAGGAAGTAACTGTCTGGCTTACCTGGAAGTATTTCTGGATTTATGACTTTTCAAAGCCCCCTGTGCTTAATGGGATGAAGCAAGAGCCGAAGAGCAGCTCACTTTGTTCTGAAAGAGCGCAATTACTACAGAGTGTGCACTTCCAAGTATGGGTAGAGTGAAGTGACAACCATAAGAGTTACAAAAAGAGCCTATGACAGCATCTAATCTAAATCAGATCTTGAAAGATCAGTCGGTGATTGTCCCCCATCAGTGGTAACATCATCTCGCTCTTGAGTTGCCTTGGTGCCAGAGACAACCACAGGTCTGAATTCAAATGAGAGAATCAAGAAGTTATTTCTAGCTTGATTTTTTTTCCCCTCAGTCTGAGGTATGGGTATGTTTATTAGAAACTTGTTCCCAGCTTCGTTGCTGGTAACTCAGAACTCCCATTGGCTTGACATACTGTCCACGCCTCTTGCTAGAAAGTAACCTTGTAAGGTTTTATCAGTCAGAGGTTTTTAACTGAGAAGGTTAAAACAACAACAGAAGACTCCTATCAGAGATACTGTGGCTGTTTTCCACATTTGCCCTGTCTGAAAAGATCCCTGCTCTCCCTTTCCTCAGGGGTCCTAAAAGAAAGGAAGTTAACATACAACCTCCAGCACAAAAAAAAAGTTACTGAGTGCCTGTGCTGTTGTTTATACATTTAGATACTGTGATTAAATTACATACATAATGCATAGTGTTTGTAATACATTATTAATAATAATAATACTGTCTTGTGTTATTCGGCTAGAAGAGGCATGCTCCGAGTGATGGTTCATTGGTCTATTCACACACAATTTTCATACATCTCTAAAGATTACCATTTTAACAGCTTTCTGTATGGATACTGCCAGGCAGTTACATTTAACAGTGCATAAATCTAATTCCCTCCGCACTCAATTTTCTCAGGCAGCAGAATCAATTTGAATCTGTCAGGATTTTATTCTAAAGTCTATTAATGCCTCCTGCCTTTTTCTGTATTTCTCCCCCCACCCCTGTCTCTCTCTTAACAATCTGACTCTTTCATGAATTCATTCAGCTGCAGAAAAAGATGCCCACTGATACAAACACTCTTTTATCTCTTTACAACGGAAACCTAATTAGGTGTGAAGGAGACACAAGGAAGGTCACAATTAGCCCTTCAGCAATAAAGGTTAACAGTTGTGAAACGCTATAATAATGCTGTTGAGCTTTGTTATTACCAATAATGATGGCCTTTGACAAGGTCAAGTTCATTATTCTTAACAGCTATCACTGAGGTGCTGAACATCCCCACCTCAGCAGCGTAGCTGTGCAACACCTGCCCTGCCCTGCCCTTCCCTCCCTTCGGAGGACAGGCTCACACCTCATCCAGCACTTAGACCCCTTGGGTAGATTTCAAGACAGGCTTTAATATTAATAAGTCTTTGTACTGACTCGTGCTGAAGTGTCGCTCGCCACACCTTTTAATTATTGCTTAGGAAAATAACGCACGTTATTCCACGGTGAGTGACATGATTCTGCCCAGTTAAGATCTTCAACGCAGATGGTTACCAGATAGTAATAGGAAATGTATGCTGGTAACAGCATTTCAGAATAGAGTGGAAACAATTACATGCTTTGCCATTAAAAGCCAACAGATCTCTGACATCTTCAGAAGCCTTCTGGGGGAATGATGCCAATGTTGGGTACCTGTCACGTCCACAACCACTCTTAAATCTGTAGAAAGCAAAGGATTGTAAGCCAGACATTTTAAATGACTCTTTATGGGGTTGTTTTTATGCCTGTGGAAGAAGGCTTCCCAGCAAATTGATTCCACCAGAGAAGTTATTCTCTGTTTCTTTTTAGTAGGGCTCTTGAAGAAGCAGGATCACATCCCTGACTGCTAAACTTGTTAACTTAGTTCTCAAGTTTCCTTTGCACTGAAATTGTGGTTCCATAGTCATTAATATCAGATCTGTGCCCTGACGGATCATCTTGCCCCAGTTAAGTGTGGGCATGTGATTTAATTTCCTTTTTAAGAAGTGGAGCACATGATGAGGTTTTAATGCCGACTTTTCTCTGCCATGACTGCAGTTTGGATGATTCATCGTGTGGTGGAAAGTACCGAGCTGCAAAGTGAACAAGCAGAGTGAGTGGTCCTTTTGGCCATCTTACCAAGTTGGTTTGGGTCTATTACACCAGATTTACAGGTCATCTGGTGTGAGAGATTAGAAAATGCCAAAGTTGTAATTTGCTGCTGTTTCTCTATGTTTACTTGATTCTGAGCTATATGCTGAATTAAAAGAAAAAAGCTTCCTTTTTGTGCATTGAGCATGCCTTCGCTCTTTCACCTGTTCACTCTTAAGTTTTTAAGGGTTAAGAATCATAAACTTTATTTTCCATTTGTATTTTTACTGGCATTAAGCCATAGCCCATCTAGTATTTAAAAAATGCAGTTTTCAAAATACTCTCTCTGACCAGCCTGTTGGAAAAAAAATCAGTAAACCAGGATATTCTTGAGACTGTTTATGCCTTCTGCAGAGGACTGGGTGCTTGCACAGACAGCTGTACAGCTGCAAAAGCTTGTGTGAGCAGCAAGCACAGGTACAAAAGCGTAACAGCATCCATGCTGCCCACAAACTCCAAGGTTCGTGCGGTGCTTGACAAGAAGAAACACGTGCTGTGAGTAGTCCTTTATTCATGGTTCAAGGCTGAAGTTCAAACTGCATTTTTAGAGCGCAGACACAGATCACTGATCACCTTAAGGATATTCTTCCTGTTATCTTGCTCCACTGACTCCCTGCTTCCAAGTATACCAGACATGCTGAACGCCATCTGAAGCTGGTGTGAGCTGGCACTGCTCCGCTGATGTTTGCAGAATTGTGCTTGTTTACACCAGCTGAGGGTCTAGCTGAATAAACACTACACAACTGAATGAAAATACCTGAATGTGCAGACAGTGGGAAAAGGAATAATAGAGGCCAAATCTGCTGAATATCTAAAACAGGTGCCAACAACTGACTCATTATTAAGTAAAAAAAAGAATTAACAACCTGCCAGGAAAAAGTTGTTTACCATTTGATATGCTAATTTGAAATCACATCAGTCATGTTGCTTGGATGTGAAATGTAGTAACATGGTCCCTTTAACCTCCAGTTCTGAGAACAGCAGAATATCTCATGCCAAGCACATTAAGTAATGAGAATCCTCCTGTATGTACAACTGATCGAACATCCCTGTCAGATGTATCTTCCACAAGACTGTGCTCTTCTGAGCCCTTCCTTCTAACAGCATGTTATGGCAGAAAATTGTGACTTTTATTTGTTAAGTGATTCAACTACAGGAGGAAGATTAAGCTGTTTTGCTTCCCAGTTGTCCCCATAGCATTCATCGGGCATTTATCTAGCTAATGTTTCTGTATTGCTATCACTATCCAGTTGGTAGGAACTTTTATTTGCATAAGGAGGCAGATTTTTTATTTATAAAGCCAAGGATGTGTCCTTGTACTTCAGCAAGAAGTTTATTGAATGATTGACATTAAATGCCAATTTTATCAAAATATTGATTGGAGAAGTTCTTATGCTTATATTGTACCATATAGATATATCTAATAGCAGCGTTATCCAGCCAGTGCAATATGTTGTTTGCCAGACTAGAAAATGATGTATTAGCCATCTGGGCAATGGGCCCAACCCTGGACAAGATTAGTGCTTCAATTAGCTGTTGATAGCATTCCATTAGAATATTGGTTTCAAAGAGCACTAAACAAGAATGTTGTGCTTTGATTTTCAGATTTAATTACTTCCATCAGGGCTATAAATGAACTCATTAGTCTTAGTGGCTCTGAAACCTAGAGACAATAGGATGTTATTGTTCTTATGGTTTGTGCAAACATTACTTTCAAAATGCTATTAGGAATGGCTATCAACCTTTCCTCTCTTCCTAATGTCGCTGGCTGGCTGACCCTGCAGAGCAGCTCTGGAGTGAGCGTGAGCCTGAGTTCATTACTGTGGTTGCTGCGGGGATCGGTGCCCGTTAGCAAACAGCAGCTTGGTTTGGGAGGTTGTTATGAGCAGAGAAGGTTACTGAGGATTAAACTTACACCTTGGCAATACTTGGCTTCTTTTCGAAGTATTTGTGTGTTGTCTTTTTCTTTCTTTTCCCCTCTATCTCCTAATTTGTTTCAGGGTTTACCAGGACTTCTGAGGGTTCTTGAGGCTTTTTTTTTTTTTTTTAATCCACTGCGTCAGGATTTCATGACATTTTTCCTCCTAATTTTGCAGAAGAATATTCCTTCTCGTTTAATCTTTTTCCTCTGCTTTTTCCCCTTGACCTAAGTGGGCTATGCACTGTGTTCCACGAACACTAGGTTCTGCCTTGAACATGATTCTTGCCCTGTTTCTTCCTAAAGAGAAGAAAAAAGATGAATGGAGAAGGGGAATGCAGATGCTGGCAGTCACTGCAGCCCTCCCGCCCCACAGCACTCTCCTGAACCCGATATAGAGCTGCCACTAGTTCAGCAGCATATCACGTTTGTTAAAACCTTAAATCTCACAGAGATTTCTTTAATTTGTGGTGAACTTCATTTGGTAAAAGTGTCTTTGTTTTTTCTGTTTTCTTTCTTCTGCGGAGGAAAGATGCCATGTGTAAATAAAGGATATGATGCTCTGCATCGCTGACATTTATTAAATTAAGCTGTAATCAGTACAGTATGTCTTAACCATAATATTAATGTAGCTAAAACAGTAAATGCTATCATGTTTAAAGCCTAACACCTGTTTTGTATTAGCATCTGGACAGTTATTTCATTTTTCATTTTAATAGAATACTCCTTGATGAATTTTTAGCTCCCAACCCTGCGTAAGTCACAGAATATGATTCCAAGAGCCTGTTCTAAGATCTTAAGTAAGTTTCTCCTAAATTTTGCTTGACTGTTGTGATAATGATGGGAACATAAGGAAGTGAATGAAATTGCTGAATCCTTTGACATCACTTAGGATTTTACCGTCAATTTGCAGCAAGCAAGTGCTCTGCAGTTGAGAAGAGCAGTGTGACCCCAGCCTTTCTAGAGTTCTGCTGGCCACACACCTCCTTCTCCATCACCTGCTCTTCTTCCGCTCT
>NW_009707543.1:121552-128028 GCF_000703405.1 Apaloderma vittatum
AATGGCAACGTTCATAGGGCCTGGAGGCAAGATGAAAGAGAAGGTGAAACCTCCTGGAGGCAAAGGAGGTGCATTGCTTAACAGGGCACAGAGAGGTGGGATGGTGGGGAGGAGCAGAAGCCAGGTTGGGCAGCTCAGCAGCCTCCTCTCTGGTCCCTTCCTCAGTTGTGTGCTGGCTGGGATGTGAGCCAGCCCAGTGAGAAGGAAGCAGAACATCCCTACCTAGTCTGGTCAAGCGCAAAGCCTGCGATGGAGTCAGTCCGAGTTCGGAGATGTACTTGAGTGATTTTTTTCTAAGTGCTTTGCATGCCATTCTCAGTAGTTCTGGAGCCATTCTCAAGTGTTTAGAAATGAAATGATGTCTCTCACCCTTTCCCTCTCCCTCTCTCCTTGCACTTTCCACCTTCAAGGGAACAGCCTGATGGATGTGTTTTCTTTTCTGGATCTGTTAGGCTGAAGAGATGGGAAGAATCTGAGTGAGGAGTCTTCCTTCATGGCCACTGTTTTGTCTAGCAAGATTTCTATTCTCTGGGGCCAGCTCCCATAAAAGCTAAACTACTTCTATTTATAAAACTATTTGTACTAGAGAAAATCAGGCAGATTATACACAGTTGTCAGAGTTTCCGTCAGCAGATGAAAGCAAGATCACACTGTTGCCTTCTGGCAAGTATTTCTAAACAGATCCTGCTCTCCTTCTGCTTTCCTGGTGTATCCTGCCCCTATGGTGCTCCTGCAGTCCAACCTCACAAGGTTCTCATCTTCCACTCCCTGGCATGCCCTGGGGCAAGCTGTGCAAGGAGAGTAGAGGACTCCTGTCCTGGGATGCCCGGAGGGATTTGCTTTCTTGTCAGCCCAAGGGCAATGATTTCTTGCAACTGGCTGGTGCTCACCATGTATTTCATATCTAGTGTATACCAAGCAGAAGGCAGATGCTGTGCTACGCATGCCTAAAGTGTGATCCTGCCAAGAGTAGAAGAGGACCATGGAGTCAATACCCAAGTCCTGTGCTTAGGCTAGCCTAACTTTAACTGCAGCAATAGGATAGACCTTCCCACCACTCTGCTCAGCCTGACTGCTGTCTTGGCCTTGAAGGATGACATGAGTTCAGCTGAGTGAATGAATTAGCAGAACTCCTGCATAGAGCTCATCAAAGACCTCAGTTTTGGTGTTACCAGCCGTGGGTTTGGGCAGCATTATCCTAAGAATCCTGAAATAAATTAGAACTCTAATGGGTTGTCACGTTTGATATACAGATTGTCCAAACACTGCTTGCTTTCCGTGTGTCACAAATCATGCGAGACTGAGGAATAAACAACAGATGTTGAAAATGAAAGATTTTTCTTCGGCAGTCTGTTGCCTCCAGCCGGTCTGCGGCTGCTCCTGAGTCACGTTCAGCCCGTGAGCACGGCTGCACCCCAGCACTGACTGGTATTGCGGCTCTGAGACCTCTCCAGCAACATCACTCAAGAGCTCCTGTTTCGTAACGACAATACAGCAGTGGTTTATTTGAAGGCTGAGCCAACTTTGTATCAAAGCCAAATATGTCTGGTTTGGCACCATGAGCTAGCGCTGGAGCCAAGCAGCTGGAGCAGACTGTACGTGTATTTAAAAGAACAAAAACAGAGAGACTCTGAAGTTATCTCCTGTAAGAGGTCAATCAGAGTGCCAGAATGGAGTGCCAGGTTTTGCATCAGGCTTTCTCTGGTCTCTCCCTGCGTACCTACAGACCCAACTCCCAGGCTAAGGCTTGATTCTCCTCTGATTTCCTCTCTTCTGGTTCTCTTGTAGTCTGCTAATTGCAGGAATTACATTCCTGTAAAGCATTAGTATCTTAGTTCCTGCGCCCACCTTTTTTCTTCTTGGGTCCAGGTCATGTTCTTTGCAATCCAGAACACCACAAGGAAAAGCTCTCTGGACTTTCTGCATGGACTTGTCTCAAAGCTGTGTCTGTCTCAGCTAAGGGACATTTCCCTTCGCACAAAGGAGCAGCAATGACTTTCTGGCCTCAAGATTTCGGCGATATTCTGTGGGTCAGGGATCTGCTGCTGGTCCGCTGGCTCCATTGAATGATGACTTATAGGATGATTAATGAGAGAGCATGCTAATAGGGAAGCTCACATGTGGGACAGCTGGCTGTAGATGTCTGCTCTGCTTTACCCATCTTCAGATTTTGCCTCTCCTGCTGCTGGGGTAGCTCAGCTTTCTGTGAAGCAGCTGCTGAGGTGTTGGGTTATATGCACCAACGTACTGAGGCTACAACTGCAACATCCCAAGCAAAGTTTTTTCATTGTCTGAGTGACATCTCAAGGCACTTCTCAGGCATAAGCACAATTGCTTTGGACTTTTTTTACCATTCAGCCACTTGTTAATTTTATTCTGTATCTGTTTGTCACTGGGCTACGATCAGGACAGAGCTGTTGGGAAAGTCTTGGCTTCCCAGTCACATCCAAGAGGTTGAAGCCATCTTGTGAGGCACCTGCCCTATTGAGAAATTCAAGTTTTCATAGGTAGAAGCATTTATTTTTGAGTGAACCTGAAATGTTTTTTTTTTTACATTCAGGTTAAGTCATCCCTGACTTAACCCTTTGTACTAGGATGTGTTCAGAAGCTGGGTAAGATGTATTCCCTTCATCCTGAGCTCCAGAAATACTTCAGGTCCCACTGTCTGAACCACAGAATGAGAATGCGAAGGCATCATATAGGATCAGAAGATACTATGAACTTAAGGCACACTTTTTCTTGTCTAATTAACAATTTTACCCATGATATTAAATCCATGTGTGCTCATAACACACCACAAATGAGAAATCTGGAAGCCCATTTTCAAAGGACTTTGCATTATGCAAGTGTCAGGAGATGTACCGTAGCTTTTCAGCAAATTGGTTGGTAAGTTGTTTTCTCTTTCATCTTCACTGCTGTAAGAAAAACATGTTAGTTTAAGTCTCCAATTTTGGGGGGATCCGTTTGCTTACGTGCTCCTACCTATTAGATTAATGAAGGAAATAACCCAGATAAACATGCCTGACCTGCAAATAGCTGAATGGATAAAGGGCAAAAGCTGTTTACCGAAGTAAATCTTGAAGAGATTCTGGTGGTGAGGTGTCCAGTGGTCATTCACACTACCTTGCTTCAACACGTATGACTTCTGAAACTGCACATGATTTTGTGCAAAATGTCTTGGTGAAGTGCTCAGCTGCCAGCTCATTCCTTGCTCTGAATTCAGAAGGGAGCTGAGGTGCGACCCAGTTAAAGGTAATTACCTCTAACCCATTTCTGTACTCTCTGAATTGCCCGTGAGATTCACATCCCTTGAAATGAGAAATCTGAGACCTTTGCATAAAATGTTTGCTCAAGACTCTTTATAAATGAGGGAATGTGATTGAATTGGAGCCCTGGTGAAAGTGGGCTCGTTTCGGCAGCACTGCATTAATTTTGCATCAGATGAAGTCTTCACTCTGTCTCTACAGCTGCTGGAAAGCTGATGTCCACCTCCAGCACAGACTGATGCTGAATGAGTGAATCATTCTCAGCTTTCTTAGGGACCACCTTGGAGCTTCTAGCCATTTCTACAGAGATGATAGGCAGGCAAGGAGGAGAAATGGTGGCTGAAGACATTATTTCTGCATGGGAGAGACAGCTAAGAGGCTTGACTCCTGCCTCTCTCACAGAGGTTTTACTCCTCTTTCCTGCTTAGCTGGTGTGGGAGCGAGGCAGACCTGTGTTGCACGGATTGCACGTGGAAGCATTAATAATGCAAGTCCAGCTGTGAAGGGCTGGACGCATGGTTCAGGCTGACAGCACACAAACACAACCCAAGTTTTTAAGAGAAAGCAGATGGCTACTGTGAAAGGAGCAAATTGTTGCCAACAAAGACTGAGATGGGGGCAACCAATATTATTTAGGGGAGTGGGGGTGTGACAGTCTCATGTGATTATATTGTGGTAATGGGTGGAAGCTCACAGGGAATAGGAAAGCCTTTTGCTTCAAACCTCTCGGCCAGGTCTCCTTGGCCAACTCCTTTCTTGGGCACAGCTGGACACCACAGGGCGAGCAGCAGGAGCAGACCTTTTGTTTCATGAGTTACTGCCCCGGTTCACGAGGAGCAGTTGCTATGCAGCGTGTGCTGCAGGCATTCATCTTGCCAGGAACGCTTGCGTCGAATAATGCAGAGCAGAGCTGCTGGGGCTGCAGGAAGCACAGAGCACGCGTCTACCCTTGCACCCAAGTGAGGAAGGAAAGAGAGGTTTGGGGAGCACCTTGTGGGGGTTATCCCTGGTGTTTGCAAAGCTTGATCTGTCAGAGAGCTCCTGTGCAATCCTTGTTATTGCTCTGCAACTCCTGTTCAAATTGGGTTCAGCATCTCTCTGTGTCAGCCCAGGTTTTTTAAAAAATTCACACCAGTGGATTGTCTGCATGGACTGATCCGGCTCTGGGGCTTGGTGAATGGCTGAGCTCACTTCTCCCGTTGTGCTCATCTGGAAGCAGAGTCTTAGGATTGTTACCCTGGAAGATAAATGGAAATGTCACCAGCCTTGGCTACGGTGCTTCGTAGGAGCACCCTTAGTAGGTGAACCCTGTCAAGGTTCCTTATTCTGGCAGCTGAGCTTTTAATGATCACATAGACATGTTCGGAAATATGTAGAAAGAGTATGTGTAGAGGGGGTGTTGTGGCTATATCTAAGTATAGGTAGCATTGTCTGTATTATCTATGTATGTTTAGCCAAAGTAAGACGGGCATTAACATTCTGTTTCAGTTTTAATTAGTGGCTGATAAAAGCACAAGGTGATACTTAACAGTCTTGACAGTGTAATTTATCTAAAATTTCCTAATAATATGGTTGCAGCGGTCTTGGAAGGACTGCTTTAATGACTTTCACATACTTAAGGTTTGGTACCAACAATATCCAATATGTTGGTTGCTTAGGAGACAAAATTAAACAAAGCTGAGAGCATTTATTTCTCCCCTTTTTTACTGCACAGAGGATTATCCCACTGCAGTATTTTTCTCTATTAAATACCTAAGCTTTAGGTGTTTATAAGAATGAAAAAAACCTCACAACCTTAACAATCCAGACCCCCTATTAAATCAGCAGATGGCTCCTACAGTCAAATTAGGGACCTGTGATAGAACAATAAAAGCTCTGCTTTATACAGTGCACATGTTCAGAGTTGGCAGTGTTAAATGAGACCTCCATGCAATCTGCTCTGAGAAATAGCCTCACTGGCATTGACCTCTTCCTTTTGTATAAATCAACACCGTGTCATCAATTGCAATTGCACAGACGTCTTTGCAATTTAGCAGACCTTGTATGGACTGACTTTCCCAATATTTGTTTAAGATGAACTGTATAAACTTGTTATTAGTAGTCTGCCAGAGTAAGGGAGATAACAGTGTTTGCATTAGGCTACAAAAAATACAGCACCTGGGCAAGGTGCACCGAGCCTGTTCCTAGCAAATAGTGGTGTTTCAGGGTCTGCTGCTGATCCCGCTGAACAAAACTCCCAGCAGCTTAAGTCAGGGCAAGGGCATGCCTTGCCTAGGTTGCATAGAGGTTCTGAGCTTAGTATGGCAGAGTTATTAAATTTATGATGTTTTCAAAAAAAGTCTCTGATTTCACCTGAATAACGCAGGCAGCCGAACAAGGCTGCAGGAGGATCGAACTGATCTCTTCTCTGTTGTATGTCTGTACAATCCTACTGATTTCATCACCTCTTATTCCTGCTTTTCAGCAGCTCATATGATATAGGGATACTGCCCTTTTGGAGTCTACTTGCAGGCATAGAAGCATAAAATCATAGAGTATCAGGTTGGAAGGCACTTCAAGGGTCATCTGGTCCAACCTTTCTTGGCAAAAGCATCATCTAGACAGGACGGCCCAGCACCCTGTCCAGCTGAATCTTAAAAGTTTCCAGTGTTGGGGAATCCACCACTTCACTAGGGAGATCATTCCAATGGCTGATTGTTCTCATTCTGAACAATTTTCCTCTTGTATCCCCTTAGTATTGTCCAATCCCCTGGGGTCGTTTTGCCTCTCTGTGCTGCCATGTCCGCCCTTACCTGCAGCATCAGAATTGGAGCCTTAACTCACACTGGGAAATACTCTGCGGTGGATAAAAAATGTCCCGGAAAAGCTGCTTCTCGGCCAAAAGCTTGCCCCATGCAGTGATCTGCTTCTCAGGAAAATGTTGGAGCAAGTAAAGTGGATCTCTGATGGCGAATTACTAATACTGGTAACTGGAGCTTCTGATTAGAGGCTGGGGAAAGCAGCTGGACATCTAAACATATGGAAGCAATGCAATTAATTTTCACTGCTTGATCATTAATTCTTACTACTTATTGGGGAAGGAAACCAAAGTCCTCAGTAACCCGGCGGTGGGTTCCTCCCCCTTAACCCCGGTCCGTTCACGGGCACGGTACTGATTTACAAATACAAGTAAAAGACAGGGCAAACAGTTTGTCCCCGGGGGTTGCTCCT
>NW_009707544.1:0-61387 GCF_000703405.1 Apaloderma vittatum
GGTACCTGGCTGCCAGCCAGGGTTAAACCACTACACCATCCTCACAAAAGTGATTCAGCTCCTGCCGTCTGAATAGTCCCACTATTTTAGTAGAAAAAGTGCTCATCTCTGACAGTGCGCACCAGTGCAAGTAGAGGAATATAGAGGAGCCACAAAGAGATGGGACTTTGTCACTGCCCTTGTACCTTCAGATTTAATCCTGTGTAGATGTTGCTATTTGCCAGTGATTTTTCCATAATTATATTTCACGTTTTTGCTTTTGGGACTCATCTCTGATAATTCTGCCTCCTGTAGGCATGCTTCTTCTTTATAGCTCCCAGTTGTACCACTAGTGACCAAAAGCTGCAGAAAAGCTTGTCAGACAAAATCAAGCCCCACTGCCTGGAGGATAAGACTCAGAACCAGAAGATACAAACATCTGGAAATCATAACTTGTGCTGAAATTTTCTTTTGGGTTTCAAGGAATCTGAGTGGCAAAGCAATCGATTTGTACTTCACAATATCCTAACCCGGCTCATACAAAAGACAGAAAACCACCCAAAATTATTTCAGCTCTGCAACTTTTATTGCTTGTAGACTGTGCAGATCTAAAAATCAATAGCACACAACATCTTGGTCTTGATAAAAACACAATTTGTGAAGGATTTCAGATCTATCTTTTTTCAGTGTAGTCCCTATATATATTTTTTAACTGGGTTATTCAGGTGTGCAAAATATCCCTCAAGATAAGAAAACAAACAAACCACAAATCTTCAAACAAAACTACCACCTCTCCAGTGTTTCTACTGCACCACCTTGTCTCTTTTTCAGAGCTGCCTGCAAAAATTTCCTTCTCTAGGATGCAGATTAAGGAAGGAGCAACTTCATAGTGGAGAAGAAAAGCAGCAGTTTTATACGGTTAAAGTAAAGAGTCATCAGTTATATAATTTATAACAAGATCAGTAAAATTAATCATATAGTGTGTTATTTACTGATTGTGCAGGAGCTATACACAGAAATAACACATGACAACACAGACTTGTCAACTCAGTAACCAACCTCAAATGCAATAGAAGAGAAAAAAAAAGAAAACTAAATTTTCCCCACATCTAATCCAGTTATTATGGTCCAAACCTCCTGTTCCTCCAGGAACAGTGGCAGCAAAAATCGTTCTCCACTGAAACAATAAAATGCTATCACACCTGTATCAGTGCTGCCTCCAGACCGGATCCTAGACCTAATGCACGACGCACAATAATCCCAAATCCTGAGGCATTAGCTTGACTACGAATGCATCACGTGCAGGGATACAGTGATTCCCCACTGAACACAGGCCTGACTTAGTGAGCGCTCCTAGCAAAACTCGGCGTGTGGGCTTTGCTGTGGGCTGCTGCTCCCTGGGACAGCCCTACCCAGGGAGCTGTGCTCAGGCACAGCACCACCCTCACACAGGGAAAGGGTAACACAGCAACACGAAATAAATTCTCCAGGAATGCTGGGCTGCTGACACACTCCAAAGCTCAGAATATCACTGCTACAGCCAACAGCATTTGCTATACTGCACTGCCCGAGTGCTTGCAGTGACTATACTTTCACTTGGCATAATTAGCATTATCAGAAAAAGTTACCGAAGTCTGTAAGGTCTTCAAAGGAAAAGTAAAAAGGATCAAGTGTATATCTTTATTAGAGAATGCTAACACCCTTGACATGACCCAGATCATGAAGACTGTTAAATTTCAATTAGCTTTGAGCTATGCTGATAGGACCTTACTAATAACTGCATGATTTTCTTGAGGAATTTTCAATTTTTTATGAGACGGGAGAGAGCATGAAATTGTAAGTTCTTTCGCACTTGTTAAATGTAAAAATCATTACCAATAAAAGGTATTGGATTAGAGGGAGAGCAGGAGGAAAGATGGCCTTGTAACGGAGGCAGTGATTTGGGATTTCAGAAATGTGAACTCAGCTCCTCACTCTGCTATACTCCTCCTGGCACATAACTCAGGCTGCTCAATTTTCTGGCTTCTCCTTCTGTAATAAAGAGATAATAACATGTACTAATCTCACAGGAATTTGATATCTCTTAAATGCCACAGCACTATGGAAATGAACTTGGATGAAAAACATCTTAAAGCTGGAATCTGGAGAATATCCAGAGTGCATACAACAGCCACGGAAGTATTGGAAGTAAAGTGTTTACATGCATGTGAAAATTTGCACAATGCCTGAATAAGAAAATGTCTGTAATAAATATCCCAGTAGTGTCAGAAAACCATAAATTCATATTCTAAGGTTAATCCATATTCAACTCCTATAGCTTTTACTTGGCAGACTCAAAACAGCACTGACAAAGATGGGAGGATTTAGAAAGTTCACAGAGGAATCACTCAGAAATACTGACTGGTTTCTTGAAAGAGGAAGGAAAAAAAAAAGAATGCATAAGATATTTCTTTACACGTATACTTGTATATAACCAAGAGAGAATGAGAAAGTTAACTTTTTTGTGGAGTTATAGTTCAAAATAATCTAGCATGGTATTTCCAAAAGCCATTTGTGTTAGGAGTCTGTTTCTTTTTGAAATGTCCTGTTCAATGTCAGTTAAGCCTTACGCTCTTGAATCTCCCTTGAGAGAATGGCTTCTCAATTCTTCAGATGCTGCAGCAGCGATTAAGCACAGTCTAACCAGGGACAATGTCTTTACTTCTGAAGGAATATCACGATTTAAGTGAAATCAGTGGAATACCAATCTTTAAAACCAAAAGTAAACCACTGATTTTCTGGTTTGCAGCTTGTACAAACAAACCTCTTCTTTACAATTTAGGTTCATAAGTTACAGCAGCAGTTTAACAGTGATTCATGTAAACCTGCTACCATAGAACTGCTCTTCTTGTCCTTAGAGATTTTACTGATATAAACTTACTAATGACATCCAACAATAGAAAGCAGTATTTTCTTCCCCTATGGGAAATGAAATAAGGTAAACCTTGGACCATGCAGACTTAAAAAAACAACAACCAAACACAAATCCACAAAACTAAACAAACATTAGATCCCCACAAACAATCATTTAGATCCCCAGACAGGGAAGAGTTAAAGATTGTTTCTAACTAAACGTGCCTAACTAATGGAAAAGTAGCATTACAAATCAGCCACCTAAAACTAAATTACCTTGCATCAACACTAGGGAAAAAAAATTAAATCAAAACACAGGTTAGGCTTAGCTACCTTATTTAAGCTTTTTCTGAAGTAAAAACATCCCTGAGAATATTGTCCTGCTTATCGTTAGGAGCGTCTAAATGCCTCGCTGCTTCTGGTCCTTAACAAATTCCTGCAACAACTGCTGAAGATACTTGAAGATATCACAAAACAACAATGAATAACAGGACAGGGGAGTAGATACTAGCAACTAAATAGTTCCTCATTCTAGCTCAGACAAAGTAATGGAGCAGAACTTACTGCTTCATTTACGGTATCTAATGACTATTCTTCAGCCCTTTTTTTATTGTAATTCACATATCAGTAATCCTAAGTGCTATAATTTTAAAAAATTTCAACTGTCTGGACTAATACGATCGTTCAGTCTACATTAGAATACAGAGATGAATAAATAAGAATACAATCATTAAAATATTTTTTCTGTAGACAATTATTAGAAGGAGGTTATAAGACTGGTTTATTTCTAAGAGAATTATGATATAATAGCTCTTTTCACAATTATTTTGTTCATGCCTCTCAAGTAGAAATCCCTAGATCACGCTAAACTCCTCAGAATGCTCTGTGGCATGCTATGTTGTTTCAGAAAACAGATTTATTGTATTAACAGTTTTAAAAGATATGTTTAATGAAGGGGAAAAAAGGACCCATAATCCCTGATAATAAAATACTTTCAATGCAGTAATAGCTATTTTGATGTTACTTATTTCAACATGTTTACAATTCAAAGGAAAACACATCTCCAAAATTAGAGAAAAGGGGTTTAAATGCCTTTCTTTCAATGGCTTTACAGGCCTTTACACCATGGCAACTACTTTTGCATCACTCACAGACTGTAGGAGAAGTGAGGATAAGACTATTTGGAGTTAGACAGCATATTTGCAGACATGTATTTACATCTACTGGGCTTTAAAATGTGGATAATCAGGGCAGATCTTCCAAAGGATGCTTCTATCAGTTTAACATGGAGCAGCATCTCATCCTTCCTCTATTACCTTAAAAATTCCTGGCCAAGGAAACAGGTCAGCAATCAAAAACCGCGAGCACTTCACTACAGAATGTTTACCAAGCTACGTAACAAGTATATACAGTCTGAAGATTAAGAAAACCAGTAGAATGGGCAAGCATACAGAACTTTTCCCTCAAAAAGCAATTGTATAAACTTTCTGCAAAACATGGAGAAGATAACTTCGCTCTATTTTTTTTCTAATCTGTTTTCAGAAAACTTAAGCGATTTCTCTTTGGCATTCCACCTATTTGCCAAAGACTTACAGCTTTAGACAAGAGTGCTGCTTAGGAGAGGACGGAGCACAATAATCTTTCCCAATAAGCTAGAGACGGAGAAATGTGATATAACCACTGCTAACTGAACTGGGAACCAGTCAATGATCTTCCATTTCACTTGTCCAGTTCATTGTCATCCCACTGGCACAGGTACGGGACGCACTATCGCCTGATACGGCACTCGGCACCTTTCGTACCTTGACAAATTCCAGTCAGTGACAGTAAAACGGGAATAAAACTCCAGTTACGGGAATGAGTGAGGACTCTGCTGATCTATGTTCTCCATACATTTCTGCTACAAATTTCTGGCCAGTCACTCTTTCAGCTTGATTTCCCGTTGCATATTTGGAATAAATCTATCTCCTATGCCCGTCATGTTTATTTTTAATTGTTTTCTGGAACCGCCTTTTACTATTTACTGGTTTGCTCAATGTACTGCACCTTTGGTTGAATACTAAAGACGTTATGGCATAACTAACAGAAGGTCAAATGCCAAATAAATCTACAGGCTACAAATCTGAATTTTAAAATCCAGGATTTCTTTGCAAATGAACTGTTAAAACTATACTTGCCTCAACATATTTATCTATCAAAACGAAACAGAAAATACTGTAAAGCAACCATAGCTAGAAATTATACTTAAATACAACTGAAGCATACTGAACGCAAAATTTACTGTATTCCATTAGTTTTTTTACACCCATGACAGGTATTTGTTTCATTCCATAATCTTAACATACCTGTATTGGACTAGTCTCGGTTTTTTTAAATGCTTCTGCTAAAGAAGGGAATGGGACAAACCATTTTATAATCAGTAATGTACTACATGTGTACACCATGTCACGGGTGAATAGGGCAGAGCGCCCAGCCATATGGTGTACTTAAGAGCCAACTCATCTACATCGCCTGTTACCAGGCAACATGCTGGACTTCAGTCTGAGCTTGGTAAAAAAAATGACCTCTTAGCCCTAGAAGTTGATTGATATTCACTGAGCTGGTTAGGTTATGATCACAAGGGAAAATAGTAAACCCAATTTTGCACATTGAGATTTGGCAGCATTAAACCTTCCCCAAATTCTAAATGTGTATTTTCTCCTTCTTTCTTGTCGTATAGCCCAAATCTCTGCTTTAGCTTGTTGAAGGAAGATGAATGTCTCTCTCTTCAATTGTATTTATAGATACTGAAGCACGATATTCACATTCAAATTAACGTTAGCTTCCTAAAAACACATCAGTAATTATCTCGTGCACCTCTGTCTCACATAGGGTAGAAACCACAACATCATCCTTGCAATTTTTACCAGAATTTTTCTAACCAACGCCGCCGACTGCATCAAATTCTGCTCAGAGCTGTAAGGTTATTCTGTGATAGAAAACACTGTTCATGACTGTGCTGGGTTTAGGTGGGTAAGAGTTAATTTTCTTCGCAGTAGCTGGTGTGGGATGTCACCCTTAATGCTGAGCAGTGCCTTTTCTGCTTCCTATCCCACCAGCAAGTGGGCTGGGGGTGCACAAGAAGCTGGGAGGGGACACGAGCAGGACCGCTGACCCCAACCCACCGAAGGGCTGTTCCAGACCGTGGGACATCATGCTCAAAAATAAAAGCCGGGGGAAGAAGGCAGTCTGCCTGCCCATGGCAAGTGGTCAATGAGTTCCCTGCTTTGTTTTGCTTGCGTGCACAGCTTTTGCTTTACCTGTTCAGCTGTCTTTATCTCAGCCCATGAGTTTTCTCACTTCTTTGATTCTCTCCTCCACCCCAGCAAAGGGGAGTGAGCTGGGGGTGAGGGCAAACCCTGACAGCGACAGAGGAAAAGCTAAAAGCAACAAGCATTCTGAGCATGACAGAACTGATTTAAAACTGTCCTCAAAACGAACAGTAATTTCTTTATGATGGAATCAGCCAAAGTTAAAATAAATACGATAGTGATACAACCCTACCATGCAAAAGGGAAACACAAGAGAAAAAGCACTCTAACCTTCAGACAAGAAACAAGGAAGATTATTTTGTAAGCATTTCACTAGCAAGCTGCTGTTCACTGAAGACTAAAAGGTATCAGATCTTGTACTTATGGTCTATCTTGCAATCTGGCATCCATATATCCAAAATGAGTTTCTTCGTTCATAATAACAGCACAACAGAGATTTCAGTCAAATTCCAAGGAAAATAATGTAAGCAAACAACAACAAAAATCCATGCACTTACTGAAAGAAGGCTCCGATCATGAAAACAATAGGTACCACTTGCATGGGGCTTCTGTGTAGTTTCCTAAGAAAAAAAACAAAATAATTCTTACTGTAAATGAGAGATTCAAAGGCAATCACATTTGTGCCCTATTGTGACAATCAGCAACAGAAAACATACTTGCATTTTGGTCTCCTTAGAGCAGGGGCCATGGCTAAGAGAGTATCTACCAAAGATTCAACTTCACAACTGAAGCTCCTAGCAGTAATTGCAACTGTCTTACCACCAGAAGAAAAACCCCACACCAAACAATTTCTGAGCTGAAGACACAAATTCCTTTTATTTATGAAATAAAGTGAACCATATACACGTAAAAATACTCTAGGAAAGGCATCTCATGTAAGAAGGCTGCATATGCACACAAACTGTATGTTAAAACTTCTGCATCTTATCCCTTCTGGGTAATGTTAGTGGGTGAGAGATCAAGGGTATCTCTGAGCACAACACAAGGTAAACTAATGGTATCAAGACTTCCTTAAGAATCTCAGAGGAGAAGTACTTTTAAGTAATTAGCCTACATTTTCAGTAGTCTGATTTAGAACCAGACACAGTGAAATTATTCACGGCCAACAAAACTGAATTGAATAACTGAAGAGTAATTATCTCAGGCTTTCTCTATTCGGGGTACTTGTGTTTCACAATTTGAAATCACTGGGCTGTTTTGAGTGCAAACTCACCTTTTCAACTTCATACTGATTAAACTACTACCTCTCATAGAGGTTACACTAAATAATTTCCCTTTTCTCAAAGATTCGTATCTGACCATTAAATCCTAGCAGACTTGCTGTTTAGCATAATGTTACCTATCATTAGTTTTAGAAACACTATACTCCCACTGCTAGTATTCCTTCTTTGTCCTGCAGTTGCACACTCCAGTGACTGAGAAAACTCAGAGTGCACACGGAAATGAGATGTACAAAATTTTCAAGATTATATGGAACTCTAGGAAGAAATAATTGTATGCAATTTACAAAGTACTGCCATATGAAGCCAGAATAAATGCTTGAGAGACTGTAAAAATAGTTACCTTGAAAACAATTAACTTGGCTATAATACTTAATCCACAAATAATTATCCATTTTGCCTAATTTTACAGTACTGTATAAGCCCTAATCTCCTCCACGTGAAATACGAAGGTTCTCCTGACTGCAGACATTCTTTAAACTGTTTCAGGATCTGAATGTGACAAGCGCAGAGTTCCACTGAAGGTACCTTCTTCCTATATTGTTGGACAAATGGACAAGTGGCACACTTACAAACTTCACGGAGGTTTGTAAAGATGTCTCCCCAGGCAAAGAAACACCCAGCCCATACTTAGTTTGTCTGACCCAATGGAGCTGTCCCACAGAAGAGGAGCTGCTTATGGAACCTTTCAAGGTCACTCCCAACTCAGTGCATTCTGTGACTCTGTTCTAGGAACGCTCCCTGTGCAGGCACCCACAGGCTCTTGCAAAGCCCACAGAGAGTTCTGTTACTGATGGCACAGCCCACTGTACTCTCAGGTCTCGGGCAGACCACTGCGCAGAAACTGCATATATTATGCAGGATACTTCACTTGTTATCTAGATACTCAGGCAGTATCTAAACAGCAAGCAAGATTATTCCACTGTATTCATACAATTATATGAAGCAGTCTTCAATAGAAGGAAATAAAGCTGAAAAATGCTAAAAGATTTTGTGCAAAAAAAAATCCATTCTGATAAAATCCTATTTAAAAGCCTCAGGATGTTGGGTATGACAGACTTCAACATTATACTTTATTATTCTTTGTACTGACATGAAGCAGCCTTGTGGAGAAATGTTAAGATATACGATTGCAGTGCTACATTTGCTTTCCTGCAAGTGTCACATCCCTTAGCAAAACATGAAGTAGGCTGTAGTTTTGCACTCCTACCACAGAAATTAATATACAATTAGCAATATTTTGCTTGAATCTGGTATTACAATATCTGCACATGACAGGAATGTACAAGCACAGCAACAACCTTCTTAAGATCAACAGCAGAGCTACCGTTCTTGCATTGTTCCAGCCTTTCTTTTCCGACAAAAGGAAAACTTCAGAGTCAACTAGAAATCTGGCTAAGTATGTATGCAGAAGTTAGGCAAAGAAAATGATTTTTAAGAGTCATTTAAAAATGGGAAAGTCTTGTTTTCAGGTGCATAGACAAGTGCTAAGAATACCCTGGTCTCTCCCTCAGGGCAGGCAGCTCAGGTGGCCCAAACAAGCCAAGGTTAAGCTGCAGGGTCACTCAGAAAGACAGCCTCAGGCCATGCAGGCTTCATAACTTGTTTCCATACCCAGGCATTCCAAGAGTATCCCAGACACTGTTATTTTTCCATAGAAGTATCTCCCTTAAGCTTTATATTAAATTAAAAAAAAAAATCCAAACAAACTCCGAATGCAATAATAAAAACGATGACTCTTACACACAATTACTAAGTCTGACTTAACACCTGCTGTTTCACACCTTTATCAAAAGCCTACGCAGAAATTGATTTAATCTGATACTTATTTAAATTCTGTTCTAAAAATGTAATTAAACAATGGTATCTGTTGCTGCAAGTTAAAAGTCATTCCCTCTAGATAACAGCCAAATACAACAAGCGGTGAGTTTTGCCATCATTAGACTTCTAACCGTATTACTTCTATTTTGAGGCTTTTTTGTTTGGTCTCAGTTTAATTTCCTGTCAGCCTTACAAGAGATTTCTAATGTTTGGGCTGTAGGATATACTCTGATTAAAAATAATCTTCCCAATTACTGCCTGGCATGAGTCTACTGCCACATGCACTCTGCCACTGGCTCCTGAATTTCTGTCAGCAGTAATTGTGTCTGTAGCTTCTAACTGTAAATGAAAACCCAGGGGGCATATTTGGGTTCCAGTTTCGTTTGCCTAGCCATATCTTTTAATTTGCACTGTCTGTCAAAAGGAGATGTTCGTAGACCCTAAAAGGAAATCCTCAGAACATCAGGTTAAAAAAGAGGAAAGGAGGAAAAAAGAAATGTAACTGGAATATGATAAACTATATTTGATATTTCTTGTAGCATACTCGATGTAGATAGAGAATCTCACTGCATTGATTAACTTTAGAAGAGATAGATGGAAACTATTTCCTGATCATTTTAGCTGCACCTTTTTACCATTAAATGCAATCCTAAGTCTTGATCATCACGTTGCTATTGCCCTCCTGCCCTCCCAGTGTGATCGCTCTAATGAATATTTGACAGAACATGGTTTCTTATCGCAATGGAAAAAAATTGCATTTCTCAGGCTCTGCCCCCTGGCCTAAACTATACCATGGGGTTACCCATCTCCAGCCCTGGGTGGACCCCAGACACGGCAAGGTGTCTCCTGGGCCGACCCCCTGGACTGACATTACATCTTCTCTCCAGTCCGACTTTCAGTCATGTTTCCTGTGTGGACTTTAGCCCCAAATTGTCACCTTGCCTCTCCCAACGAATCGCTGCTCCTGATTGGGCTCCCCAGATGATCCTGGGCCTGGGTCACCACCTCACTAGAGGCTGCCGAAGGACAGATCCTGCCTTCCAGGACCCGGCTCTGCCCTTTGTGCTTAGACCCAGTGGGGCTGCACCTCACGGGGAGGGCACGGACTGAGCTCCTGGATCCCTTCCCCTGCAGGAGCTGCCAGGGAGATCACGGTGCTTAAATCTGGCAGTGAGTGCAATCCCAGTCACCAGCCTCCTGATGGATTTGTGTGAAGATTCTCATTGATTCACTTTCCCTCTTCGGACTGCTGCTGCTGTGATGGAAAGGTGGCCCGGTGTCGCCAGGAAATGTTGCCTGTGTGACAAGAGCAGGACGGGAGCGAGGTGCCCTGGGTCACCTTTCTAAAGGGAAAGAGCCTTAGGAAGAATGAAGCACTAGGCACAGACTGTGCTCTGTGAAGTAGATACAGAAGAAATTCTTGGAGGAGAAAAAAAACATTTGATACAGCGATTTGTGAAGCTTTGTGTAGAAGGTAAAAGTACAGCCAGCTATACCAAAAGTACAGTCAAGAATGTATATATAATATATACTGCAAAGAATAATATTCCACAGATATTCACTGCAAAATGAACAATACTGCAAAGTCCTGTAAAAATTATTTTCTATGAAGTTTCAATGTTTGATCTGCCAAAATAATTTTTTGTCTCAAAGGTAAAATGGCATGCAGCACATTCTGAATTCTCAAAATACTGTTTAAAAAATATTGTACAAGCTGTGCAAAAAGTTCTTTGTGCCTCCTCTGAGACTTACAGTGCAGCATCGTTGTACAGACTGCAACAGAGAATGAGACTGAGATATTCTCCAACTATCTTTGCTTCTACTTCCATATCTCACTTGAGATAAAAGCATCGTTTGCAAGGTATATCCCCCTTTCCTGAGATGATGACTGAATATCTACTTTTTAAAATATAAGGTAAGCCACTGAGTTCAAAATCGTTACTCCAGTGACTAAGACCATGCAGATGTTCAAATATTTTCAGCATAAAAACTGTAGCACTAACTATAACAGTAAACACATTATGAAACTCAAAGAAATATTGAAAAAGGACAAATGCAATCACTGTAAGGTAAGAAACTGGGATGCAGACACAGCTGATATCACTTACATATGACAGAGATTCATTCTTCCCATAGGGGTTTCAGTCATGTTTTTACTTCTTTATCTGAAATTATGTTTTAAAAGTTTGGGGAGGAAGAAAAAAAAACAAACCCCCCAAAAACCCCACCTAGTCAAATTATATTTTTACAGTGCTATGCACCACAAATGCCTTCCATCAGTTGCTGTGCTTGTGTGCATGCTCAGTTGATGGGTGGAGCCGACAGTGGTTTCAGGCTTTTGAGAGAAGTCATCAAACTGCCAGCGCTTTGCCGGACTACCAAGCCTCTTCTCCTAGTAGAGCAGCACCACCATAATTACAACTGCTTATTCCTGCCAAAAGACTTGTTTGCAGTAACGACCATGGGTTTTATCATGACCTAGTATCATTTGTCTCTATTGCTTTCTTGGAACATCTCTTCCTCTCATTTCATGCTACTACATGGTAAAATGCGTATCTTCACCTGCAGTGAAGATCTGACTGCCCAAAGTACAAAGACTGAGCAGTATCAACAAACAGCTTACAGTCTTGCACATAGCAAACTTCCAAAACCCACAGCTCAAAAAGGAAAAAAGAAATCTTTAATACTGGCAATGACATTCAAAGACTTTTTTCCATGGCTTGTTATTATGTTACTATTTTTTTTTTACCAGCTGTAGTCTGGACAACAGAGAGAGATGGCTACAGTGAGAACGGTACAATGAGAATTACATTTATGTAACTACCTAAAAGCACTCTTGATAGCATAAGGGTGCTACACCAAAAATGTTTATCTTTTCCTGATATATAAAACACAAAGAAGGAAAAAATACCTCTGTATGAATGAAAAAAAAACCAAAAAATGAAGTTTAGAAATTATTCAACATGAAAGAAAAACGTTGCATACACTGGGAAAGTAATGAAAACTGATTTGTTTCTTTGAACATGCTTTCAAAAGCAGTTAAAAAATCCCAAACAAACACAGCTAAGAAAACAAACAAAATCAACTCTCCACTTTATATATATTGACTGTTTCATTAGTGTAAGTTCCTGAACAGCTTTTTTAAAGTCCTTTCTTTCAAATCTTAGCTGCGAAGACAGGTCACTACACACAGGTCCGAGAAAATCAGCTCCCCAGGCAGTGCAGGAAAGAGGCCAAGTCCCAGGCACCGACTTTCTCTATCACAGTAGTTATCACACCTGCTACTTAACAAATAATCATTTTAGAACTTCCCTTCACTTATTTTAACTTTTTTCCTCACTATTCTGCAACAGAGATCGTTCTACCAAAGCTCTTGAGCACGAAGAACAATTCCACCAAGATCAGCAAGATTACTCATACGCTTGACAATGGTAATAGTCACCTGCCTGCTAGACTATAAGATCACTTATCACAAATTCAAGTGAACAAGGCATTCAAAGAAGATGCAGAAATAACCAAGTAATTTGAAAAAGGCTTAACTGTTATCAGCTGCAACTGCCGAGAAGTCCTTCTGTCAATTCCAACGGTGAGCTTTTAGCACTGAATTCCCTGATACTCACAAAGACTAAAAAGCAGGAGCATTATACTTTCAGAATAATGGGTTTACATTTTGCATTTTAAAACTAGTGTTTCTCTCATCCATCATAGGTCACAAAATGAATCACACTTATATAAGCAATGCAGTTTTGAAAGGCATTTCAGATCTAGAGAAAAGAATGGTAAGTTTGCCCATTTTTTCTTCTTTATTAATGAAAATTTTGACATCACTTAAAGAGGTTTAGATGATAATAAATACCATGTGAAATTAATGACCAGAACAAGGGAAAATAAAGTCGCCAAAAAGAAATGGGGAAAAAAAAGAGTTTGCCCAAGAGCTTTGTGATTTATAGCATGATCATTCCTACAGAAACAGCTCAAATTTAGGCTCCATCTATTACCAGGATCAGGAACACACAGCACACAGGAGTTATGAGCCCTAATCTTGCGTTAGGGGGGATAGCACATTTCACTGACTGAAACATCATTCTTGTGAGTGTTTTCAGATCCAAAGACATTTTCATCACTACAGAAAATCTAAGAATCCTTTAGCACACTGGACAGAGATGGGGTGGGATGGGTTAGCCATCAGTTATCCATCTTTAGGAAAACTGGCTTTTGTAAGGTTACCAGGTCTTGAAAGGTCCAGCCTCCCCACTGGCTGTCACATAAACCATGCTGGAACCCAAACACACCACAGGCCTATTGCTACAGAGAAGGCAAAAGTTATATTTATCTTTCTGCATGAGGCATGTTTACAAATTTTATCTTATTTATGAAGAAATAACATTTCAGTATGAAAAAAGAAGCAAACAATAAAATAATATAAATACTCCATGTTTGTAGATTTACTCCTGCTAGGTATAATTACTAGAATTGATTTTAATAAAGAAGCTTGTGTTTATTTTACATCAAACAGGAGAACCTTAGAGTAGGTCTCTTTTCGAAAGAATGATTTGGTGCTGTTGTTTCCACCTGAGTATAACTGATTACAATTGCAAAATGCAGAGAAAGTCCGCACAGATCCCACCCTGTAGTTCCCATGCTCACCTCTGATCAGAAGAAAGTAGGAAGCACAGCTGTGTCAAAGAAAAGCAATAGATTTTCCCCAAGAGCAACACACCTGACAAAACATTTCTGCCTGTGCTAATCAAATTTTAGTTTTTCATGAGAGGAAAAAGAACCAAAATGCACAAGCATAAATGAAGCAACCTACAGCCAAGGCACACAGAATACATCTCTGCAGAAGCATTTGTCCCAGATGTGCAATCTACAAACAAAAAAGTTGTTTGGGGTTTTTTAACTGCAGCTCTTTCTAAGTGTGCTACATCCAAGTAGAAAAAGGACGGGATTTGAAAGCATCACACGTTTTCCTCCACATTTCTGAATGACCAGTTCCATACACCTTTTTCTTCACCTGTAACCTTTCCTGGTGTACTACAAAAATCACAAACTGCAGGTAATGGTACCTTCTCCATCACTCACAGCATCAGGAGCTTCACACCGGTAAGCTGACACCTGAAACCAGACCACTTATCAATGAAGAGAGAGGTCAAAGGCTGCTGAGGTTGGAACAGGAACCTGCTGGCTGCTGCAAATCTCTCACCAGTGCATTTGAGCCTGACACTTAATATTCAAACTGAATTGCAAGCTATGTACTCAAGGATAAAGCTGAGTAATAATAAAGATTCACAGTCTGACAGGCTCAGCATACAAATTCTCAGGGCAGAGCTCATTTTGAATATTTTTTAACCTCAAAAGAAATAAGGATATTTTCTTTTTTCAAATAAACAACAGTGCTTCCCATTTAGTGAGAGAAACAATGGAATGAGAACATAAAATTTTATTCTGTATTTACATATCGGTAAAGAAGTAAGCATATTTTATAGCAATACAGGTAAACTGTGTATGCAGTCTTTGCCTTGCTAACCAGACACAGGAATACAAATAAGGGATAAGATTTGGTTTTGTAGCGCCAAATGCTTTTGAGCCAGAAATCCACTACTTTATACCATTTCCGAATATGCTCAAATTTTGGATAACTTATGGCATATATTTAGCGTGTCAGCCATGAAAGCTAAAATCACTGGAAAGGATCCGAAGCCTCGATACATGTTACTCAAACATTATATCTAATCAGTGGTCTAACCAGTCCAAAATACGCTCAGCAGGGAGCGGCTGCTAATATCCCTGCATAAACTCCAGACTACTCTAACTTTCTGCCCATCATATAGAACAAGCTTCTAGGTGGTAGCTACACTTTCACTTTCTTTTGTTTTTTTATTTCTCCATCTTAATCATCTTCTATCCAACCTTGCTTAGTTGGCAGTAAAATAGTTTATTTTACAGTGATACTGTAAAGTCATGACCCATTTATTTTTAACCTTTCAATGTTTATTTTACATTACAACAACCCGGCAACTTGTTACCTGGTTGGGTTTTTTTGGTTATGTGAATATTTATATATGTAGGAGGCTGTTTAAAATTAATCAAAGTATAATTAAGCACCTAACATCTTTTTACAACAAAGATATCGTTACTAAACATTAGCTCCACTTAGAATCTTTTGCTTATTTTGTGTTTTGCTTTGAATGTCTACATTTCTATTACTAAATCTACCTTTTTTTTAAAATCACATTGCATCCAGCTTAACTACATCTCACTAAATCACTGGTTAGTCATACTTCCATTCATTCCATTGCCTTTCATATTTAAATTATTCCATTTCTCTTCCTACCTCCCATATTACCTTTGTAATGACAAGTCTCACTTTCTGCAATAATTCTTTTTACTGCAACCTCACATAACTCTCATTATTATCACTTTATCATTTTCCCTGTGTATTTGCAAGTTCTGCTGCAGAACTGGCTTCCAAAACAATTCCAGATTTACAATTTTAATCCCACCTCTTTGTTTCATTGGCACTCCATATGCAGCATGACTGCTAGCCCCACAAGAAGTCAAATTATTTTTGTTGTGTCATAAAACAAGAGATAGATGCCTGAGCTCCAGTCCTGCAATAAACCACCTGATACCCACGTGCTGCTGTCCCTGCCCTGAGCTGCACAGGGATTTGCCAGGGAAAGCTGACTTCATCCCTCAGCCCAGCTAGAGGTTTTGTTAGACACACTAACGATCACTGCACAGGAGAATTTGATTTATACAATAAGTAGTTTCAATCAAAACTTAACTATTTTCAGTAGGGAGTAGGAAGGAGGACACAGCTTGAACCTCAAAATCTGTGATACAGCATAAACCACTGTCCATCCCTATTCTCTCCTTGGCCAAAGCTACATCTCAGGAATATCACTCACATTCAGCGTTCACTTCTCAAAATAAATACATAAATGAAGCAATAGCTTCTCTACTCCCATAAAAAATAAATTCTCCACATATTTTTTGATTGATGCTTCGAAAAATACCATCTCCAACGCCAAGCTACAGATTAGTATCTTTCTTTTGTTAGTGCAGATACAGAAGTGCTGTAACGTGAGCTCAAACTGAGGATGGAGTTGTTAAAAGAACTCTAAAAATGCATACTTTTCAAAATTGCCCTCAATGCTGCTTCAAAACAAGAATATCTGAACAATCCCTATTGCCAAAATTATTATGGCTGTTTTAATGCACTCCACAGTATTAGTAATTTTTAGAAGACAGTCTTCTCAAAACTGATTTGAAAAGCTGCTCTGATGTTCTTCAGCTTTTGGACCCAAGAGCAATTAATGCACCAATGCTGGGAACGTGCCTCTGCTCCAGCTACTGACTCTCTCCCACAACAACAGGGAGCCAGAGCCAAAGTCCTGCTGACAGCCTTGGGAGAAAACGCATCGGGGCAGCTGTCACAACCTCCAGTTGAGTAACCAAGTGCCCTAAGGTATTTGCCAACTATAAATGGTTAAATTATTATCTCTAATTTGCAACTTGTCAAAAATTACGCTACCAAGAATTGATTCAAAATAGCTGTCACATTTGCTAAAAGCAGCAAATCAGAGCCTGAGTCACCTATTCTTCTGTAGAACAACCAGATTCTGCCTGGATGCTTTATAGTATGTCTTCATCTTCTACAGGGCTTAAGAGAAAGTGTTAGAAGAACTGAGATAACCACTTGCTTAAATGGAATTTTACCAAATTAAAAATGGCTCAATATCTTGTTACCAAAACCAATCCCCTTGAAAGCATTAGATACCAGTTGCTGTTGGATAATGATTCGTCTAAAGGAATTATGGCAACATTCGTATTCATCTTTTCCTTTCTTTAATCTTACCCTGTAAAACATTTGGGAAATACTTTTGAATATATACTTTTATTTATTTTAAACATGATAAAGATGTAACCCACTAAACTAAAACATAAGTACTTTTCTTTTTCAAGACTATAGCACAGTAGTTTATAGCCTGAAAAACGCGCAGCTTCCAGAGAACCCACAACTTTCAGAGAACTGGTGCTTTGTCCTGTCTGAACATCAAAGCTCTTCTGGGTACCACTTAGATCTACCTATCATAATTCAGATACTTGTGAATAATTCAAGATGTTATACTTTAACTTCTATCAGCAATTCCCTTGAAGAGAAGCCATAAGTAAGTATTTATTATAAGCTACAGCATGAATCCATATAATTAATATTTTGATGTACTTTACCTGTCTTACTGTTTGCTCTCATGCTATTAAATTGGTGCTGAATAAATAACACACTCAGACAACTTGTTGTCCTACTTTTCAAATACGCTTCAATTTATATAATTACTTTATTTGATTTATTGTTGCATCTTTACTCAAGTTACATATTCTGCTAATGTGCCACCAAAGTAATTACCTGTGTCTTTGTATGAAACATTTTTTTTAATCAATCTAGCATTTCTATTGCAGAAGGAATGCACTGCTTGTACTTCCTTGGAGTCAAAATACGCTTTTAATAGTATGACAGCAACCCGCCTCATCTTTGCATATTTTCCTTGCAACGCTGAAGCAAAACAGAGATGACATGCTATTATTCCAGCACAAGAAAAATAGTAGCACTCCACTAACGAGTGTCAGAGGTGAATAAAGGCATACAAAATGATACAGAAACAACTAAAACATGTCCTCATTTTTCAAATAAGAGTTCAGAAGGCCTGTGCCCAAGTGATTATAAATTACATATTAAGATTACAAGACTGTGAAATGAAAACAAGCAATACTGAAGAAAAATTGATCTTAGCTTTTCTTATTTGCTACTAGTGAAGAGTTTAAAGAAAAAAATAAAAGTACTTCTTTATGAAGTTAATACACATCTTTGATTAGAAACATGAAGAAATAAAACATTAGCCTGTAGTCTTAAAATAAACTTAATTTCTGCTGATTACGGGAATAGTGTACTGATGTCACATATACAGAATTTTTGCATGTCTACTCTCCAGAATCATAAAGATAATACTTAAGGTAAACAGGGGTGGAGATACAAGCAGAAAAACCAAATCAAATTTGTGAAAACTGAGAGAAAATTAACTTCCTTATAGTGCCTTCCCTCTATCATTTTCATTCACAAAGGGTATTAGCTTTGACTATTAATCAGAGCGGCATCTGTTTCTCACACACTGGCAAGCTACCAGTGAACATGAGCAGCATTAACTGTTGGTACAGGTGTGAAGTGATTGAAAAGTAATTTCTGAACTCCTCTAGCAAATCTTGGTTTTAACCTTCACATTTCTAGGTAAAGGAGAAAAGACAATGGCCTACATAGTGTATTCAAGGTTCTAAATCTACCTTCATGTTTGATCAGCTATGTTTTTAACCTACTGATAGCTGTATGATGTAAACTGGCAGAGCACCTGCCTCGGTTCACATATGGAACAAGGTAAACTGTGATGGAGTTGTCCTATCTTATTACAAATTCCCATGTTTTAAAATCCCTCCAAATCTAGAAATGCCATTATCTGAGAACGTTGGTTTCAACTTGTATTTTGATGATTTTTAGTTCAGCTGGAAGGACAAATAAGCTGAGGCTATTCAGTTCTGAAAGTTGTGCTGGTTCAGAGGCGTTTCTGACAAGCCTTTTTGCTCATTCCTTAGTGTCCAGCACTCAGGGGCTGCCAGGAGAATGAGCTTCTCCTACACAAACTGGGAGAGATTTGGGGATCTCAAGGATTTGGTGGCCGAGAACAAGTACTGGCATTGTGTAATCTCATGGAATATGGCTGTTGATACGGCAGAACTCCAGACACCATCAGTCAGTTGGGGAACATTTTGTCAGTCTGAGAACAAACATCAGTAATCACTTTCCAGAGTACATGATTTAATATTTCTTTTTTTTTCCTTCGAGGTATACCTACAAAACTTCTGTATCAGAATTAAGTCAATTTCCTAAACATGATGTGGTTTCTGAGGCCATCTCTAAAGAACGCAGACTTTAACAGAAGCTCTGCCAACCAGAGTAAGATACTCTACGGTTTCTGGTTGATTTAAGGTCTATGACACACTGCAGCTGTCATCATGAAGGGTAGACAGAAAAGGCAGTCTAATGACTACAAAAATGCATTAAACCATACAAGTTTTATAAAGTATTCACTTGGCATCTGTCTTCTGTAACATGTCTCTGTACTATACAAGGTATTTCTCTCCCTCCTCACTCTTTAGAGAGATATGAAGTTTAATGTACTGACTGGTACTTAACAATCAGATTTTGTCAGCTTTTGTGCTGGATGGCATCTTCCTTCTCCCATTGACTTTCACAGCACCGTTCACCGTGTAAATTATTGCCTCATTTTCACTGAAGGTGACAGATCCCTGTACTACCACAGAGCAACGAACTTGGGAACTACGTGCTGTCGGGCAAATCACCTTGATGCCACATAAATCCTCACCACAGTTCCAAGGGGCACTTCCACTTTCTGCCTGCCTCCCTCCTGCTGCTGCTTACATCCATCCCCACCCCTACCCTGGGGCTGGAAAAGACAATTTGCCAGGTGGGATCTTTGCTGGGGAAGGGGCAGAAGGGGGGTACTTGCACACTTCCCGGATCCATTTCTCAAGGGAGGCTTTAGGAAGGAGTCTCTCAGGCTGGGGGTGGTTTCGGCACCAACGTCACATTCTAAGTCAGAGTAAAGCTATCAGGTAACCACTGGCCTACTCAGCAAAAGAGAACAAAGAAGTAAACAATGAATAGACACTAACCTCTGCAACAGGGCTGATTTTAGGACCTTTACTCACCTGAGAGATCACCTAATCCAACCCCTCGCCATGGGCAGGGACCTGAGAGATCATCTAATCCAACCCCTCGCCATGGGCAGGGACGCCTGTCAACTACATCAGGCTACTCAAGGCCTCATCCAAACTGGCCTTGAACACTTCAAGGGAGGGGGCATGAGGATGAGTTTCTTCCCTCATGTATCACTTTTTATTTGAGGTGAACTTTACATTCACTGTTCAACTTTTATCTTCACACTATTTATACTAATATTTCTTATCATCCCACCAAAAGTAACCCAGGAAAATACAGAAATACAAGCTTGACCCTCTCAGTAGGCTGACACTGTGTGTATGTACACTGTGTGTATGTACACTGTGTGTATCTGCATGGTCAAACCATTTTGCAGCACTCACTATCTCAAAAATGCACTGGTTTAAGTACTACATGTAGTCTCACAGTTGTAGAGAGAAAACAATTTTGTATTTTATCAAACCTTTGTAATCTAAGCAGTCCGTAACTCGACTTCCAGTGTTAGTCCTATGTGAGATAGACATCCTGTCTCTACAAGACAGGCCAACACTACTGGAAGGTCTAAACAAAAGCCTACATTGCAACATGCAGGTAACACACACCTCTGTACCAGCCAAAACAAACTAAAGAACAAAAGCTTCAACCCTTTCCAAAATTATCCACCCTGCCCACAATTCTGTTCTTCTACTGGTAAAGCCCTATAAAAAGCCAAGGAAGCTATTTCAACTGACTGATGCTGCAGTGAGTCATACAAAAACATTTCCAGAACATTGAAAAAAAATTACCAAGGTACCATCTTGCAAAAAATATTTGATTATTAAACCATTTTTTCCCGTTAGACCAACAAGAGATTTTAACATATTATTAAAACAGGCAAGATCATGATATGTGGCTCAAACTGCACTGAATCGAGCTCATCTCAGTGTAATTTCACTGTTAATGGGAGCTATATGAGGAGCTAATTTGGTTCAGCATACCATGTTATTCAGCACAGAAGGGAATAATTTCTGCGCATACATATTCCATCAACAGAAGAAAAAGGCACGTGAGAGGAGTAGGTTAGAACAGCTACAAACAAAATTCACCTCCATCCTGTAGTGAGAAAAGCCACATTCAATTGAGAAACAGCAACAATACACATACAGCAGTTTTTGCAACTCTCAGTGCAAGGCATGATAAGACAGTATTTTAAATAAGAAGTTCCGAATCACATTGTTTATGTATAAACCATCACAGAGAGCACACCAATATTTTATATCTCTTATCATTGGGAAAAAAATTCTAGGAAACACAGTTGCATTCTTCATTCAAATGTGAAGAACTGAAATAAAATGGCATTGTCACTGAAGAGAAATAGATTTTAAAATTGGCTGCGACATTTGAATTTCAAATTTAGTAGCAAGCTACTCTTCTGGAAATATTTAAAGATAACTCCAGAATAATTTCAGTGCTAAATTACTCTATTTTTTCTTTTCTCTTCATTAGCTTCAGATTTTATTTATTCTACTTTTTCCTGATATATTAATATATTACTGAAAACAAAGTTTCTACTATTTTTAAAAAAACAGGTTTTTGTAAATAATTTTATCTTACACACGAAATCATTTTAAAATAATGTTACAGCTCAAGTAAATTTACAGTTTCTGTAACCAACATAAAAGTATATACTTTCCCTTTTAATTTTAGTTGTGTATATAATGAATTTCACAGACTTTGCTGATGCAAACACTACCTAGCATGAAGAAGTTCCTTATCAGTAACAGCAACAGAGATGAGAATGTGTAAACAATGTTAAGTGAGAATAAAGGAAGTATATTAAAGATGGATGATTTGGTTTGTAAACATCAGCTACAAGAACCCCTTTAACTAGGAAAGAGGGATGGAAAAAACTATCACCATCGTAACTACGCTACATACACATAATCTGGGCACAAACTACCTACATGAAATGCTTTTGTAATAACTGACGTGTTTATTTCAATCTTGGAGAAAAAATAATATAAAAAATAAATTTATGTCCATAAATGTTTTCAAAGAAAACAAGTTGTCTTCCAAGTATTTAACAAAATACCTCAGGATTAAGTAAGCAAGCTGTGTAGAGCTTTGGCATCAAGAGCACACAAAGAATTTGCAGATTATTTAAGTTACATTATGTAGGGAATCCAATTATAAACATGAAGCTTTTTGCAAGTAATTTGAATATTCCGAGCCCAGTCCTACCTGATTTTCAATGAGTTTGGAAGACAGTTATTTTACCAGTTCACCACTGCGTATGTCTAATGCTGAATTTCAGCATAATAAATGGTGTGATACTTCTAAATTATAAAGTGCCATTTTTTGCTGTGAGAAATGAACTAAATGCGGCTTATCTTCATCTAAGAATTATTCAGGATATCAATACAGCACTCCCAGTACTCCAATCCTGATGCAGGTTTGGACGTTTTGGTCATCCAGAATGATTGCTTTACTTCAGTGAGGATCCTCCCAGAAGTCGGAGTTAGTGCTTTGAAGCACTGTTACTGACAATTTGCCATCCTAGTCCTAGGGGAGTGAGGACGCAGTCTTAAATCTGAAAGCAAGCACAGAGAACACCTTCTAGAGGACACCTCTGACACAAAGATTACTGGCTCTGTACCTCCAATGCAGTTGATCCCTCACGGAAAGCAAGAGAAATAAAAGCACACAGAAAGCTATTTTGTAAGGAAAATAAGAGCACCATCATATACATCTCTTTACAGAATCCCACTGAAATTTGTATGATACTGCAAAAGCATTTTCAATTTCAATCAACAAAAAGGCAAAGCAATACTTAAAAAGTCTTTGTCACTATACAATAACTAGTCAAAAATTTAAAATACAAACAAGCTAATTGGAAAAGAACAGGAGAAGAAACAGATATTGTCAGTCATGACAGCCCAACATTAAACTACAACAAAGGAACTAACATAAAGCAGAAATACTAACTGCAGTTTGTGCTTCCTGCTATGGAAATATAACCCAGCCTACACTGAAACGTTCTAGATTTGAAGAGTTCATGCTAGGAAAATTACTAAAATCTAAGCTATGGTATCTAATTATAATTTTCATTGGCTTTGAGAAATCCTTCTCTCAAAGACACTTCACAAGTAAAGTTGTATTTTTAGTGAAGGACAAAGGACAGACCAAACAAGCTTCTTGAAATTAAATTTTAAAGGTAACAAAGCAGCTGGCTGCCTTCATTTCTGCCATGGATAGGTGCCATTTGAGAGTCAATCTTAGGGGGTTTTCTGTCAGAAATAACACCTTTATCTCCTGCAGTATTACATTTTTAGATGAAGCTGTCAATAGCTGCTAGTCTATGAACATTATGAGATGTATTTTGGTCACAGCCCTATAACTCAGGCCATGATTCTTGCTGTGCTCTTAGTCAGATGGGCGTCAATACGGAACAGCTTTCTGCCTGCTAGCGCAGCACACTGTGAGACCTGGCCAGGGTACAGAATCTGACCTACAGATTTGTTTTCCTTCATATACAGAAACTGAAAAGTACATTCCATAAGATGACAGTATAAAATGTAAGGGTCATAAATAGGAACTTGCCCACAGTTGACAGACATGAGTATAAAGGGTTTAATCTATATGGGAAATTTAGGTACTGACAAAACTGATCAAATCAATATTAAGAGCTGAACTACATGTCTTAAGTTCTAAATCATTCCACTACCAAAAATGGCACAAATGCCAAGATCTAAACAACTTCTAAAAAGTCTGTAGCCAACTAATAGCAGATTTTTTACTGCTGGAAGACATTTTGGCAGATAGAACCGGACAGCACATTTTAACTTAAACGTCTTTGAAACAGATGATAGAAATAAATTCCTATGGTTTCACCTCCTAATAAGTACTCCATTGCAGAGTGAAACAAAGTGAAAAAAATGGCATAAATGGTCCAAATATATCATAACATTTAACTGAGTTGAAAATTGGCCAAATTTTACAACTCATACTTTTACTGTATTTTTTGATTGTGGAAATGAACTACAGGCAATAATTTGTCAGATGATGATAACTGATTCGCCAGTTGTTGGCCATAACTGAAGAAGACTGTAGCCTTAGAGGAGCTGAACCCACTCGTTCTCACATCTGAACGATCACTCAAAACAATAAGTGTCTGTCTAGACACAAACCAAGGACCACTATCCACATTAATACGTCCTGGCCCTATCAGGGAGGAGTTTGGACCTTTGGAAACAATCTTGCACTCTGCCCTGGAAAGCAGTGAAATGGCTCTAAAGATGGTGGAAGTAAACCACAGCAGCCACACACAAATCTCCTCTCTCAGCTGTACAAGGGTCCCATTCCCAAATCTTAGGACATCCTGAGTGAGGCACAGCATCCTATTTCTTAGTTTGGAAATGGTGAATGATAACACATGTTGATTCAACAAGCTGTAAAAGCAGTAAGTACCAAGAAGAATAAGCATTCCCTCTTTCATTCATGCTGTGTTGAAGCATTTTATAACCTACACACACCCAAGAACACATCTTTAAATATCAACACTAATTCACTTACAACTAGTATTAAATAGTATTTCATCAGCAGAGCACGTTATCATTCTCTGGTACGGAAAAGATATTTACATACATCTAAATACCTGAGCAAATTATTTCAAATCAGTAAAAAAACTCAAATAGTGAGAATGTTAAATGTGGTGGTTTAATTCATATCACAAATTGCGACAAACTAACGAACCCAGCTTGACCTCAGAAATGTATATAATGAATTAGATAAAAAACGTCCTCGATCTGACTATAAAATCCACTAGGCTGTATCACTGGCTAATAGAGAGCTTACTTGCTTTTGAAAGGTCTTGTATGCTTTTTATTTTGGAATTACTCTATGCCTGGCTGGTCCCTGAGAGCCTGATTTGACTTGTGCTGGCTGTTGGTGGGCCCACAGGAGACTTCATGGCAGCTGCAGATAAATGAAGTGCATGAAATGGCCTTGAAAGCCTTCCTTTCCCTCCTCCAGGAAAAAGTACATAGATGGTGAAGGTGAGGCACAGCCTATACCCAGTTTGCATCACTTTTCTTGTAGTTATTCAAGCTGATTTTAGGTCAACTTTATACTCTGGTTACAGTCTTTATTCAGCAAAGCATGTAAAACCAATACTTAATTCCTCCTTATTTTCACAGATCCCATGTACATACTTGGGTTTGGCTCATTACACCTATAAAGATCAATACATAAAATAGTGGATTTTATATATACTTGCCATGAGTTCCACCACGATTTCCTATTTAGCTCCTATGCAGCTGTTCTCTCTAATACTCAAGGATTAATAAGTTAATAACATACCCATTTGGTTAATCAGCTTTCCTCTCCTTCATCCCCACCTCTCCTGCAATGAGGCAGAACTGGCTCAGATTTAAAATCTAGTTGGTATAGCTGGGGCTTTGCGTTAAAAGCTGGCTCTGGTATTCCTTCCTGGGAAATGCTTTCTGTTAAGCATAATTAAGCTTGAGAGTCCTTGCTAGAGAAAATCATGGCTAAATCCAAGAAGGAGATATCAAAAGCCCAACGTCATACAGAAACACTTGAAATAGGGAAGTCTGGATTTCCTGTAGATTTACATCTCACAGTTGACTGACTTTGGTGCCTGAGAAAATACAAAAACATTGCCTAGCCTCAAAAACTTATGTAAGGACAACACTCTTGAACTTTCTTGTGTTCTAACAAGATCTAGCTAGTTTTCAGCGAAGCTGTTCCCTCATGGGACCCAGACCATTGTCTGGTCTGTTGCAACCCAACCACAATTTTGATTCGTAAGAAATCCATGATTTTTTCAACCTCTACCACAGAACAGGTGAAACAACAGCCTAGAAAACATTACAAGAAAAGTGCCCATAGATACAGACAAACTCACTGAATTTACATAACAAACCACACTGGAAGAGTCAAGATATTAACAAACGTGGTTGGACTGAAGGGAAAAAAAAAAAAAAAGCAGGTTTCAAAGGTGACAAGGACAACTCACAGGACAGATACTATCTTTAGACCTACTGCCAGCTAGAACCCCGTGTTAACAGCAGACACAGTCAGTCCACAGTTACCTTTCAGAGCAGCTCAACGTGGTCCATCAGCCATGTACAAAACAATCAAAGTATGAAATTACTAGAGTAAAAATTTATAAACTTCAGCCCTCTTGGGTATCTTGTCTTTCTGTTAGCAAGTCACCCATCTGCTCTCAGTACACACAACAGCTTTGGCACTGGCAAGCTTGGTAACCTGCATGTTGCACAAACCAGAAATTTTTAACGGTTCCTGAAATATTTTCTCTCCAGACAACCTCACTGAGATCCTTTACAAAAGAAATGTTTAAAACAAAAAGCAAGAATTAACCCCCTTTCCCCAAACCCTGATATCCTTCCTATAGCAAAGTCTATTATATACAGAAGTTGGTAATTCACACCAAAGTAATTGCCTACAGTAGTTGGAAAGATTACCTATTTTCCTAATACATGACAAATGTAGGAAGCTGGAACTCAAATAAAAGAACTAAGATAATGAGGTAATTTTGGAACAGTATGATACCTGTTTAAAAAAATAAAGCCTCTAGGATCTGTGAGTAAGTGCTTGGCACTTTCAAAGGCTCTCATCAGGCTTTGAATACATCCATTGATACTTCGCATAAAACTCAAACAGTTTTGTTGAGGAACTGAAGGAGCAACATCCTGAGAAACGAGACAGAAAGTCTCTCACTGTTAGACAAGCAATTTAAATCCAGCCTAAGCTAGCTGTAACTATTATTCTAGCTTTAACTTTTATCATGTTAACTGGTACGTATGTGGAGAAAATGTATGTTTTTAAAATTTCATATTACAGTTGATGTTATGAGAAAAACTGAGAGGAAAGGCATATGGCAGCTGCAACATTCCCAGTTCCCCTTATTCATCTACGATAAATCAATTAGTATTAGAATAACATGCTTCACTTTATACTGCTTCCTCAGTACCCTGTAAGGAAAGCCAATGTGCAAACCCACTATATTTCCAGATAAATATTTTTATTTAAAATACCTCATTTAACATCTTATGCTTTGAACATTGTTTACATCAAGTTTACATATATATTTATATGCTGCTAATAGTATTTTTATTGGCTGCTTTGATGTACAGGTGAATAATAAGTGATGTGAAAGCCTCCTGGGGTATGTTTTCATCCTGTAACTTGTCCTGGAAGGCGTGTGTTCCTGGCAGAGAACACTTGGAGGCTTTTGTTGTAGGCTAACCCACCTAATTGCTTCAAGCTGCTTTTCTGTTTGTAGTATTTCCTACCTTCTCACACATTTAGAAAGACACCATTACCCTGCTCACTGCCAGGCTAATCAGTATCACAACTTTACACATGACAATGAAAAGGGCAGTGGAGGTATAAAACATATTAACTGACTAATTGTAGGCTTTTATTAACTTTAAGGTTGTCTTTCCTTTAGAGGAAAATAATTTCTGGAGCTTACATGAATCAATAAAAAGTACAGGGATATAATGATATAAAAACCCAACAGGGTTTAGCTTATTAGAGCATAGCAATATGCTAACTGGCACACACAGGCTCCTCTCACCTCCAATGTATCACGCAAACTGTGAGACAAACAGAGCAACTGGAAACTCACAGTTAATTTAGAGTTCCCTTTATTATTCAAGGGAAACACTCTGAGTAAGAGACTTGAGAAGCCATGCAAAGAGATACATTATCAGTATCTTAGTTTTCAATTTGCTATCTTTTTAATCCAGAATTTTTTACCAATCAATGAATAGGTGAAACAAATTAATGAATAAAAGTTGAACTTTTTTATAAAAAAACATAATTCAGATAGTGAGGTGTTGCAACTGATTGTACACAGTCAGTTACAGATTGACCTCCTCGTTCTCTCCTTCCGCCTTCTCACTACTGCACTCCATCAGACCAGACTCGGCAGCAGATGCGAGTGCCAGAGTCCCAACGACAGTCCAGACAAAATCAGAAAAGGAGCCGTGCTGCTCCCACACGGAGAGGCAGGGAAAGATAACCCCTATGAAGGGCGCTCCTCTGCGGTGGGAAAGCAGGAGGCGGGACCAGCAGCGGCGCAGGGAGAGCTGAGGACCAGGGGATGCCAACCTCCCAGCCCGGCAGCACTGCAGCCCAGGGCTCTCCTTAGGGCCCTGATGTACCCAGTGCCATGGGAAGGAACGCTGTGATTGGTCTGTTGGGGTCACCTGACCCATCCTCTCCTCCCCATAGGCTCAGCTGCCCCTTCTCCACTGTGATGGCCCCTGGGCCAAGAGCCCCACAGAACGGCCAGCTCAGGGCTCTCAGGCCGGGACAGTCAGCCAAGTAATTAGAGCAATCCAATGAATTTGACAAACTTTCCACAGTTCTTGGCCTCACCAAGGCACTCTCTACACCATCCAGTTAAAAACCCACAACTTAAAATCAATTGTATCTTTAGACATCTCAATAACACAAATGCCATCTTACTGAAAACAATTATTTCTGTCCACTTGCCTCAGCCATAGGAGTACAGACTGGGAGACCGGGCTCCATGGGGACACAACACAGACGCTAAGAGAATGCGCACAAAAACTTTGAAACACTCATTGAACATTGATTTACCATGAAAGTTCACGTTTTAAATGGATAGGTGTTCACAGATTCAGTTAAAGTTTATGGACTGATATCATGTCATATCCATACCTGTTCAGTACTTTATCATCTCTATCAGGCTAAAACTGCAAACGAGCAATAGGCCATTGTCATAAAAAACTTGCCCCTTCTCGGGATTATTCACACAGTTAATCATGCCAGTCATTACACTCTGACAAGCAGCAAAGAAGCAAACATTTGTGACCCAGGATATGGGATTAGTTTCAAAGTGATTAGGTTTTGGCTGCATTACTCAGATTTGTAAGAGACACCTTCGCTTTGAAAGATCACATTGGAAACCAGTATGACTTCTGATCAGAAAAGTCATAAAAGTGAGCTAACCAACGTGAATAAACTATCCTTTTTTAAGAATAATTTCTAATTTGGGAAGAAAATATTAACAAATATAAATGCACTTTAACCTATTTCTCCTTACAATAACATTTTCAACTTTTGGCCTGTCTAATCTGTTATAGGAAATTCCATTATAAGAGAATAAAGGATGTGCTGCTCTTACAAAACAGAGGCACTTTTAGTGACAGTTTCTGAAACACTGCCTTCTGTACTGCAACAGATTCACTATAAAAGCTCACTGTCAGCCGACAGTAACATCAACATCAGTGCACAGAAGACTAATAGTCTCAACGTGAACGATTCTTCTTGCACTATTAACTGGTTATGGCCTGGTCTGGGTTTGCAGCAACATGATTTTAAAAGCAGCAAACCAAAATTTATTCTTTTATAACTGGAAGCATGCAGGATTTAGAAGTGATACTAAAGGTACTCTCAGAGTCTACAGTACCAGAACTTGTGACTGATACTTTAATGCAAACGACAGCTAAAAATTTGGGGCAACTTCAGTGAATACTTTTCTACTGGCCCCCAATCTGGGCTAACCACAACTGCAGTCTGTACAACTGAAGATCAGCTCTGCTCACAAAGCTACTAGCTATCACTCTCTAGCACCAACTAGGAAGTATGATATAAATCACAGCCCATCCCCTGAACCCTTGATGTAAATGGTTTAATTAGGATCTCAGAGTAAGACCCATGAAAATCACTGAGTCCAAACCCCTGCACCTCACAGGACTACTTAAAACTAAATCATATGACCAAGTTCATCATCCAGACACTTCTTGAACCCTGACAGCTTTGGTGCCAGGGTGCGTTGACAATGGAACAACAGAACAAAACAGGAACAAAAACTTTTCAAGAAGCAGAAAGCCTCAAGTCCCACTGCACTTGGCTGCTTCTTAATATATATAGGGCTAGATACACACAAAAATTAGTTCAGTACTGCTCCCCTGTTTTCTTCAATAACTTGTTTAACTAAATCCAATGAATGCCAAAACAACTTGACATGTGTCCTTACACCTACATTAGGGCATTTCAGAGAAGTGTCTTGCCATTAGGGACAGCTATAGCCAGTTATAAGGGTTGTACCAATTTTGTCTGGTACATTTTAGCTTTTCTGTTGGACCGGTAAAAAAGTGGCTCGTTAAACTCACCCATCCAAGGTGCTAGTAGGTACTTGTCAGCAGCTCAAGCATAAGATCTGTGCCTGCCTAACTCAGAAATAGCTGTACTGGATTTCCTACTGATGGATTCTTACATCTTGCACATTCTGAAAAGCCAGACTCTATAGCTGCATGGTATAATTACACCTTGCAGCCCTAATATCCCCCTGTTATTCTGTTAATCTGAATCTGTTACATCCTCCTTATTCTGCAGATGGACAACACAGACCCTCACCTGCTACTCACAGCCAGCCTACAAAATTCAGATACCTCTTTATTTCTTTTTCTACTTCTGCTGCTACAGCCAAAGTTTGCTGTTGTGGAACTATCAAGAAGTGGGACAACTGTATGTTTCTGATGTCAGACTAATCTAGGGACACTAGGAGCAGAGTTGAATGATTCATGAGGCAAAACCATCAATCTATTCCCCAAATAGGGAAGAGTCAAATACCGAGGACCTCCGAATACTTTAATCAGCTACAGAAACCTTGCAGGTATTACTTTCCACTTCTAAAAATAATACATTTATTAAAAACAACCACCCCAAAAACCAAAAGCAAAGTATAAACTGAGAAAATATAAAAGGCATCTACTGAGTCTCCAGTGATGGACTCCTGGACACCTCTCAAGCTGAAAGACAAGTGTGGCTCAAAAATACCCCTATACACATCATCTTCCTCTTGCTTGCAGGATTATCAGTTTGCTCAGTTAGTGAACCAAATGTCTCATAAATCTTGATGAGCTCGAAACACTTGTGCAAACTGATATAAACAGGAAAAAGCCAAGGTGTACAAATATTTGCTAAAAAAGGAAACACCAGCACTTTGCCAAGTGCAAGACAGAATCAAGTGCTATAATTACTCTCCAGAAAGAGTACCTTTTTGTACGCATATAGATGTCTGTAGGCTCAGGACCTAAACTAATCCAGCTGCATTTGGACTGCAAAACAACACTTTCATCATCCCATAAGAGACTCCAGAATTAGAGTACAGCATATAAAATATAAATTCCTTTTAATCTCCATGTTACATACTTACAACGTCAGAACTGATACTAGTTTCCCAGAAACTTATGGTACTATCACTTTTTTCTTTTTATCTTTCTAATTTCTGCACTAGTGGGTAGCAACTGACATTACATGCATGTGCGCACACACGCACACACACACATATATATATATACAGGCACATACGTACATGTACATGTCCAAATACACAAACACCCCTAAATATATTTCTAAATGCAGAGCTACCCCTGCCTGAAAAAATTACTGCCTTAGCTTTCACAATAACCCTCTTATTGATCAGTCTTTAGAAACTCCTTCAGTAGCAGGACAGTATTTAACATGGACTATTAATTATTCTGCAAGCAATTTCCTTAGTTAAATAAAGTAGACAAACAAAAAAACCAACCAACCAACTAACCAAAAAAACCAGCTGCTAATGCAGCAGAAAAAAAGAATAAGTCTGCATTAAATATATAATCTAAAAGTGATGTTACACAAACAATAACTAGATTAAACATAAGAACACGTGCAGGTACATAGCTTGATTGAAGTGTTCATTTAATATAATTTAAGTATTTGAAATATTCTGCTTACTTGATTAGAGTAGATTGTTTGCATTTTGAGTTATTGCTTCAAGATCTGTATTCATTAAGTCACTTAATATAATGGCACTCTTACAGCTGCTACCCTATTAAATGTAATCATTTTTTCCCATTCCTGGTTATAGCAGTCTACTATTACATTAAACACAGTCTGCAGTAATTTACTAATCACAACCACGTTTTCCAAGTATCTTCAGCAACAATTCATGATGGTTAGACCTTATTTCATGCACAGGAACTATAAATTATATTTGGTCTCATGAATTCAAATTGTTCGTATTCTCATGTTCTATCAGAGACACCCCGGGGTAGTTATGCAGGTGGTTCTTTCATATTCAATATCCTTGACCACAAGTTTCAAAATGGCATTCCTAGTAGTGTTTTATGTCTGTGGTTTTGGCTCCTAAGAAAGTCTCCGTTTTAAGAGCTTCTCTTAACCCTCAAAATGTTATCAACTTCAAAAATGAAAGTTTCAGAACTAGACTTGTAAACATAGCACTTCATCTTTCAGCACTTGGATGACAAACCACTGGCCAAAGACTAAATAACTGCTTTAATGGTTCTGGCTGATACATTTTATATTTACCCTTTGCCCATTAACAAAAAGGACAGAATAATACTGTGATAATGACATGTTATTAACTTAACCACTGGCCAAAAGACCTTATAATACTAGAAAAGCTAAAATATATGCTTATCCATTTTGTTTTATTTATTTACACTTTACCTTGTCTGGAAGGATAGGAAGGAAGTGTCACGTTAGACACAAAATACACAAGATGCAACACATACGAATTTCAGTAAATTGCTGTGAACTCTTTGTTGTGCAGCACGTCACGTATGTGCCATGTTCACAATGACAACTCCCAGACAAGATGAACTGCACTGTTTAAAAATTATGCAGGAAACATCTATTATCTTTTAGATTATACTAAAAGCAATTAGTAGCTGTTGATTCAACGGTACTGATTATCAGCTTTTCTAATATTAGTCAACACACTGGTAAATAGTGCTTATTTTCTGATGCAGAGAGCCAAGCTACAATTAACATTCAAGCCAACTCAAAAAATATTTAGTTTTATTTTACTATTTATGCAGGTTAGTCATAGTTGAGGAAAAAGACTTTTTAGTATATTCTATATCTACAGAAAAATATCAGCCAATGCATCTCAGGCGCACAAGGCAGAAGCTACAGTTCCCATTCTGTGCTTTAAAGAGTACCTGAGCAGAGAATGCAATATTAAATTAAGAACTAACTTCAGCTACAAAAATTATGATTGCAACAATCATAAATGTTCAGCTTTGACCCACTGAAAGAAGACAAATCATATATAAGGTCACTTTCACTTGTAGATAAATTACATGTAGCTAAGTTCACTTTTTAGCCTTGACTCAAACTGAAGAGCGAGGAAAAAGAAAAAAAAGATAAGCTATACATTAAAGCTAGAAAGCAAAATAATTTCTTCTGTAACCTCTTTAACTTAGTATGTTTCCTGTAAGACTTACGAAACAACTTTGCATTATTTTATAATCAAATCCATTTTATGTGAACAACTACACAGTGACCAAAACCAAGGTGCACCCAAGGTAAATAAGGGCAACTCATATTTTTGGTTCACCTTAAACAGCTCCCACACTACTAAAATGATACAAGCAATTTATAAAGCCAAACGTTCAGTCAATTTTGGTCTTCTTAAATCAGTATTTCATGTAAGATTGAAATGTTTAGGAAAGGGAAGAAGAATCCCTACCCAACACCTCCCTAAGGGGAAGGTCAAACAAAGCTGGACCAACTGACCAACTGCGCCAGCCTCTGTCCAGGGAGAAAGACTTGGGATGTGCAGTGAGAGGGGCCGCGGGATGCAAATGCACCATAAAGAGCTCAGGGAAACAGTCCATGAGAACAACATCAAAATGCCAACAGGAGCAATATGAGCACAGTCTGACAGTTTTTACTGACTGAAGTATAACTGGATGTCATTAATAACTTTGGTAGCAACCTTTTGGTGATTTTTCCTTCCATTTTGCTTAAAATCAACTCCCTCGGAGATTTTAAGTTATTTTGAGGAACAGTCAATAGTAAATATTTGTATGAGAAACATCCTCAAGTCACACAAACATTTTCACCCTTCGCATTCTGCAAGCTACACAAAATGTTCATTTCATCTGGATTTTCTTTCAGCAATGAAGGCAGCAGAGGGATTTATGGACTCAGCACAATCCTCTTCCTCTAAGAAACTCCAGAGTCCTGGTATTTTTGCAGTGGATGCTACTGAAGCATCATAACCTCTCGTCACATCTTGCATAGATTCTAACAGTGAAGCTGTTCACTGACTACCTTCATCTCTCCTGTTTTTCTTTATTAAGGATAGTACATCATCTGGCAAAAGGTTTTGGGGGCACATAAAGAATGGAAAAGTGCACCCTTCACACATTTCAGTTCCACTGATAGAGGACTAATACAACGAATGGTGGGATAATAAGCCCAATCACAGCATCACCATCAAAGCACTTTCTTCAACTGTTTAAAAAGCAAGAATGGAAGGAAATAAAGACATACCTAGTCATCTGCTGAAGTTGGATGAAAGAAAAACTAAAGCACTGGAAAGGTGTTGCAAAGGGAGGTGCAATGGACAGAATTCAGCGTTCTGCATTTAAACACATATCAGCTAACACCTTACTTATATAAATGTAGTATTTGAGAAAAAAAAAAACACAACAAACCACCCATATGCTCTATAGTACATTTTGCTCAGAATTTCATACCACACAGAACTAAAACAGAAAAAAGGTGAGTTTACATCATTATGAACCTTCACAAACATATAATTACAGTCTTTGAATATGTAATTTAACACACAGATCCCACCTGAATATACATGTATGAACTGACACAAGAGTATAAAGAACTAAAATCGCATGCTAAAAACTGCCTTTCTGCTTGTCCAAAAGTTGCCAATATAGCAATTAACAAATATGTTTTTGAGATTGTCTGGTGTCAGCATGATAATATGTCACACTTCTTTTACGACCAGTTACCACCTGGGCCTCCCTCATATATATATAATACAAATGATTTCAAAGTGGCTGCTTGAAACACAGATACACACACGCACACACAGACAGGCGCTTTCTGTCTCTTCTTCTCCTACTTGATATGTCACAAAGATAATACTACGCCTAAAGACTCTTCCATCCCAAGAGAGCTGTCGTCTGAGAACAATGGGCTGAACTATTCCACTCACATTTGGATCCTTTATTCAAAGGAAACAAGAAATTTCTTTTACAATCCAGAATAGGCATTAATCCTCACTGAACTATTCTTCTTTTTTTTTTTGTATCTCAAATCTAATTCCACAAATAAGCCTTTTAAATCCAACAGGTGACCTCCACGTCTATCACAAGGCCTCGCCCCGGCAGCACTGGAAGCAATCCACACCACAATTTCAGTTCCGAAAGAAATGAAAAAAAAATTTGTGTGCAATGTTTTTCTTAACTGTTTCAAATTATTCTGCTGTCAATGTGAAATGACCACGTTGGTCCTCAGCTATTTATTTATTTATTTGGTTGGTTGGTTGGTTTAATTAAAAAACAAAAATCAACCAACAAACCAATCAAAAACCTAACACCTTTCCTAACAGGATATGGAACACAGTGCTGAAAGATACAAAATGGCATTTATTTCACAAACTGTATTATTTCCAACCTCACTAGAGCATGGAAAGAATGATAATGTCTTTTTCTGTTGCTTGGTCAGTATTTAAGCTTTTATTTTTATTACAATCTTCAGAGCACATTGGAGCTGTGCCTTCTGCTTAAGCTTTGAATTCCCACAGTTATGGACTAAGTCTTTCCCTTGTGATAAGAAATGGACTTAATTTCCATATTCAGTATTTAGCTGTTCCTTTTATCCAGCTTCTTCCCAAAGATGACTCCCACATAGTATACTTGATCACCATCTAGAATTTTTCTTTGATATTATTTGGGAATTAGCAAAGCTATCGGAGCACTCAATAAAGCATGAGACACTTAGGGGGCTACTGCCATAACTGTGTCGAATTCAAGAACCATCAAGCCTATGTTCTTCCTTTGAAAGTAAAAATACATCAGTGCCATAAGTGTAATGAAAATAGATTATTTTTATTCCAGTAAAGTCTATACTTGAAATTTTTATTCCACCTTCTCATCCATTTATCTAGACTAGAAAGTCTTTTCTTTCTTCTTGCTGTGTGAATCAGAACAGTTTCAGAGAAAGCCGCCAAATGAGGCTCTGGATATTAAAAACTTCCAACTATGAATTTCGGCAACCTCTCGTTTCTTCTAAGATGTACAGCAGGTACTGAGCACAAATATCTACTGCCGTTACTGGCAGAGTCTCAGCAACCTTTGAGCTCAGAAATTCTCAATTTCCTAACACCCTGCACCTATAAAGACGAAGCAGTTACTTCTGCCATTAGCCTTGTTCTCAGCTTCCAGAATTGCTAAAGCCTCAATTTTCTCGATTTCAGTCTTTACAGACTGGAAACTACTACCATCATGAAATAAATAAATAAGCCTTTAAAGTGTATGGCATTAAACAACTACGAAAACGACATATATGGCTACCATTTATATAAGTATAGGGAAATAAATGTGGTCTCAAAAAAAAAAACCCACCTCAGAAATTCTCCTCTTAAAAAGTTACAGAGATAAACAGTACGACCACGCCACAGACCTAAGCTGGCCTTAATATGAGGCTGAGCACATTTTTTGCTTCAGTGTTATGTTCTTGTTGGCTAGTTAATGGAGACTGTGCAATATACTAAAAGGAAAAATGCATAGAACATTAAAGGTTATTACAAAACCGATATTGCTTCGAACATACAGATTTTGTTTATAGATCTTAGAGAACAAAGAGGAATATAAAAGTTCATTCTCAGCATTTTACCACTATTCACAAAAGGCATGTGTATGCATCTCCTGCCCAGCCCTGCAGACAGGCTAAATGAACAGTTCCAATTTTAATATTTATAAATCTTTAAATACACTCTTCATCCCGTTAAGCCATATTTAAAATGAACTTACAACTAAGCCATTCCCATTAAACATGTCACTTTTATAGAGCTCCTGAAATACAAAAAAAAATAATTTGAACTATCAGACAAACAAGGAGTGTAGAAATATCCAGCAAAAATTATATTAAGAAAATTATTTTGAAAAATGGCTATTACTTCATTCTTTTGCCAGCAGCTGTCCATGTCTTCGGGCAGGTAATGATTTCCCTTTGCTTCTGCGCCCTTCCTATCTCCCATTCTCAGATCTAACCACTTCAGGGTAGGAAGTTGACTTGTATTCTTAGAGTGTCTGAAAGTCTGAACCTGGAAGATTCTGAACATTCTTTTGAAAGAGGATTCATAACAGTCTATCACTTCAAGCAAAACAATACAAATTAGGTCCACCAGTTTTGTCTCAGGTTAATCATCATCTTGTCAAGCAACCTTGGGCATATCACTTAATATCTATATGGTTTCCTTCTTTATATAAAACAGCAACAGGTCCTCCTTTATGTAAGAGCAAAGTTGGGAGGCTCGGCTCATTAAAGTCTGTGCAGTGCCCAAGATTTCTGAGTTGTAGAAGCTACATGAAATGCAAACACAGATTAATTCCCCAAGAGACATGCCAGAAAAAATGAGGACTATGTTCCACTTCAGCACTCCAGGAGACTCTCGCTAGTATACATTAAAATGACAAATCAAAAAGAATGTCCAATGTCCTAAATCAAACAATTACTGTGAGAAATCAACAAAACAAGCATTACTCTCTAATCCAACTTATCTAAAACTCACGCAGTTGATCAGCCCAAGCATCGCTGGCAAAGGAACACAGACTCTCAAGGAGAGCAAAGGTCTGAGGCCGCGATGCAGGGGAATTGTCCGTAGAAGTTACATTTTAAAAAAGACGCCCCTCACATGTCAGGTATGGGGAAAAACCCCAACAAAAAAGGACAGGAAAGTCTTGTGATCTCCACCCCCAAGCATACAGCGGCTAATTGAAAAGAGTGTGCATTTCCCACTTACATCTCCATGCAGTCCTATCATTCTAAATCAAGGCAAGTATGTTCTTTTTTTTGGTGCCTCACGAAAGTTTTGTTATACTACGAGCATGACCATGGCTCTCAGAGGAGCCCCCTTAACTCCCACAACCAGGATTCACTCATTATGGCCACAGAGACAAGTTTCAGAGCCGTGCACAAACATTTTCCCCAAATGTATAAAGACTGGCAAGCTACACATCCATATGTTGAGAAACAGTTATTTTTCAGAAATCTATGTTTCAAATTTCTCTTCTCTTTTTTCTCTTTCTATCGAGCCTCCAAATGAACACACTGTACAGCACCAGGTTAGCCCATTTCCTCTGAGGAAAGCATTTATTAATGAAATTCCAGGTCAGCTTCATAGTGTTAAGCAATTTTCCAGCTGTGATCTTTTGGCACGATAAGTGCAAGGCAAGAATATTCCTAAAAAAACCCCACCAAACTTTAAAATTTAACTTATATTTGACCTACAGGCAATTCAATTCTTGTGTGGATCAATTACGTAAAGCCAGCATGGCTAAAAGGTAAGTCCTTTTGAAAATTGCATGGCTCAAACCAAAAGGATAAGGAGTAAAACATACCTGTGAACGATTCTTTAACACATAGCAGAAAAATAAAAACATAGTAAAAAATATTTCTTGCTATTGTTGTAAATTTTCACCTTATTCTCTTTCAAATTTTATTCAGAGACATAAAGAAGGAGATTTTGGATAGACTTTGAGGAGCACCAGTAATTTGCATCCGGATGTCTGAAAAGACTAAAGAAATATTACCTCAGTTCAACAAGTAAACCTTCCAAAGACTTACCAGCATGTCTCAGCGCCCAGAAAACACCGCTGTGGAGCTCACCACTTATCCACCAAGCACATTTCAAGACATTTGTGTGCTTACTTGTGGCATCTGGCTGCCTGGCTACACTGGCCAGGAGTGTGAGACAGATGAGAATGGATGCACCCCGCCAGCTCTCTGTCACATGGTGGGACCTGTGGCAACCTGTCTGCTTCTGTTTAGCTCAAACCAGGACAATACTACGTAAGAGGTAGGTGTTTCTCATTTTAACTTAAACTACACTACTTGTCCTAAAATCTGTAATTGACAAATTGTCTGTTTTAACTCTGGCAGACAATGTTTAATTTTGATGGGTTTGTTTGTTAAGTCAGTTGAATAAGCTGCCTGTGGACTTACAGGGTGCTGCTCGACAACAGGAGCAATGTGTTAGCAATTCCTTGCTCCGTTTAAATGACCACTCATGCATGGCTACAGACATAAAACTTTTTAAAATAAAAACACTTTCAAGGTGACTTTCTCTAAACAGCTCAATTCAAAGATAACGATTTTTGCCTTCTGGCACTTTTTCTAAGAAAATATTCATTTTGCATGACTAAGTCTGTGTAAAAGGGAAAAAGATGCCACTGCTGCCTTTAAAAAAATAAATGAGGAATAAGAAGAAAGAACATTACATATTTTCTAAATTCCTCTATAGAGAGTGCCATGGGAAATTTGGTCTTTAACTTCCAACTCAACAAAATCTTGAGGTCAGCCTGGGGCTCAGTTCAGCAAAGCTCCAAGTCCTTCATGGAGAGACAGAGAATTTTTAATGTTGCCATCTTTGTTTGCTACCTTCAGTGTCTATTAAAGTTTGAAGGAGGCTTCATAGATGTAGAACAGAACCGTTCAGAGTGCGTATCACAGCAGCTACAACAGAATTGCCAGTTTACGTCGTGACTTGCACTGACACCTTGTCAGAGAGCTTTTAGTACACAGACGTTTTTGTATAATTTATTGTAGCAGAAATATAGAAACTTTTGAAGCAAATACATTTTGGTAATTGGGCAATGACAATGTAATCTTCTCAGTTATGAAAAAAAAAAAGCTAATACAGGGCTTACTCCTAGGTAACTGCAGGAAAATTACAGCCCAAACACTGGTGTAACATTTTATATATTAATTACAGAAACATTGCGAAGACACAGGTTCTTCTAGCAGTTCTCTTTCTTCCTTTCACAGTAGGCTGTTATACCAAATCTCCCTCTTTTCATCTACTGAAATTCAGTTGTTTCTATTTAAAGGGCTAGGGAGGCAACTGACTTTGCAGGAGATCTAAACTAGGAATTTTTGCATCTGTTGTTGGCAGCATACCTGCACTACATGTGCATGTGTGTTCTACACACAGTTGTCCCTGTCTGAATTAAACTTCAGAGGGAAAGTCCATTGCCCGTCTGCCTCAAAGAGAGAGAAGCAGAGAATATAAAGGGAAGTTACCATTGCTGAGATGAAACCATTCAAAATCATAGAGAGGCCATCTTTTATTCTTAGCATATATAGCCCTATAAGAACTACTTAGAGAACAAGACTTCTGGTTATCAGAATACGATCATAATAGTGCCAGGGAATTAATTGCTAAGAAATAAATACGCTGCTATAATCTAATTCACATTTCCGCTTTATGGATTCTTTTTTTCTTTTTCCCCAAGAAATTAGCGTACTCACAGGTTCTCATGAGTTTAGATCTCATTTTGGCACCCAAAAGAGAGCCAGACTTTCGTAAGAGCTCTGTGCCTTGTGGAACAGGAACTGTTAGGAGTTGAGCTATTTTGGAAAAGTAGCAGCTGCTGTGTAGGCTCAGAAAATGAAATTCTGGTCCTGAGCTCTTTAAAAGCCTGGCCTTACCTAACTTCCTTAACAGCGCTGTAAGCAAGAATCCTAAATCTAAGAAATTGCTGTTTCTTCTGCAATGTCCTTTGTCCTACTGAAAACTTACACTTCTACTGCATTTCAAGAACTCTGGGTTACCATTATTACCACTCGGCATCTCTCTGCCTCCAGGTACAAAACTGACCTTTTAAACGCACCATTCTTCGGGGCAAGCAGGTTATTTTTCTCTTCCTGATTTTACAGAAAAGGTGCCTCATTACTGGTACTATTAGAATTTTAAAGCAAAATTAATGCTTAACATTTGACTCGGGAGACTCACAGTGTTATGCCAATATAACCCCCTGGTCACTGCAAGTCACCTGTCCCTCTCCAGGTACAGTCTTAACATCTATAAAAAACAGAGACGTTATCTCTGAATACCCTTGATCAGGTAAGAGTGTTCTCTCACTCTCTCTCTCTAGTCAGATATTTAAAAATTTTAAAAATACACAATTCCTAATAAAGTGTTGTTTTTTAAAGTAATAACCTCGGAGTAATGTCAGATGAAGAAAATAAACAATCCGGAAATGGAACAGGTCTACTGGTATTTTGCGGATGCTTTCAGATTACAGCTTTAGTTGTTTTGTTACAGTAGCACATTATTAATATCTAGTGGACAAGAATTAATTCTTCTTCTGAAATACTTAATTTTCAGAATTTCTTTATGAAAGATGTTCCCATTCTCACTGTACAAACTTTATCAGCATTACCACTTTGGCTGCAGAATCAACTTGTGTATTTTTTGAAAACTTAGTTCCTTTTCAGGTACTTTTGGGGCAAAATGCTTGTTTACAAAACATGTTTTTACATAAAGAATTGTACTATCAGAAATTACTGCAGAAACCTTTCAATACTTCAGTAATTTTATCATGTTCACTTACACTTTTCTATAGACTCCCTAATTTATTTATTTTGTATTTTGAGATGGAAGACACAAAGTATGGTTTATGCAAAATAGTCCACCACTTACACAGTCCACAAAAGGCCTTAATAAATTCATAAAAATGGTTTAAAAAGGTGGCTATATTATGTGACCCATCGAGAGGAGTGACAATCCTAATAGTTGCCACTGGAAGATGAAGGCTTTTAAAGAGGTGCTGGCAGAGACCTCTGAAGATGCGCAGTCAGTGCTCTGAATCTTTTTTGAAAGTTGTAGTTAAAAGCAATTCAGATGAGATGTTCAGTTCCAGCCAATATTGCCAAATGTTTTATTTGGATTATACTGACATTACCAATCTTCTAAGTTTGAGCATTAAACTTGAGTTTATGCAGTAGCACTGTGAAAAAGTAATTTTGAATAGATTTAAGCTTTTCTTGGTTTATAACACCAACAAAAATGTCTCAAATTTTATTAGCAAAATTACCATCACCACTAGACAACTATATCAGTTGTGGTAATTTAAAGCATCTTTTACATTTAATACCTGTTGCCACAGAAATTATTAGGTGCACTTGTTAAACGTGCATCTCTAATCAGCTTTAGATCACAAACTGCTTTAGTCTGGAAAGTTTCAAGCATTTAACTGTACAGAGTCATGAGCCAAACCCTTTGCAGAGTCATGGAAACATATTCACTGCAATTTAACTGCTGAAATACAGGCTGCTCTTCTCTTATTCAGGCTACATGGAGGAATAACTATCCCTTAAATTTTAATCAGAGGAATTGTATTAAAAAAGTTTGGAATCACTCCTCCTCCAAATACTAACAAACCAGGAAAGCAAAATCAGAACACCAGGAGAAAGACTATGTATTTTAGTTAGAAAAAATATTATTCAAATTCTAAGTACTTTTTATTTTTATGATAGCATGCAGATATTACCAAAGAAAAGTTACAGCTGATGGAAACAAAGTGGGCCACTGGCCTTTAGAAACAGATAGGGAGAGCCGAACACAAGCCAACGTTACCCAAACAGCTGGAAATCCAAGGCAGAACAAGCATCAGCTCTTGCAACGAAATCTTTACAATCTGGTGCTTGACACCACCAAAAAGAGGCCGACATCCCAATGCCATGTTGTACTAAGAAATCTCCACACAGTTTCTCTGTTAGATAAAGTAGAGCTTTTCAGCATCTTCGCGACAGCTCAGTGCCTGAGCATGCAAAAGGTCATTTATGTGTGTGTGACAACAGCCATCTCCTGACCAAACATCTGTAGCTTTAAACAGCACAGCAGATGCCAGGAAACAAACACTCCCCTCCATGCACACCATCCCAGGATTGACTTTGGCTCTTTGCGGCGGTCCCTGAGTGCTGGCACAGCCGGGAGAGCGCAGAGCAGGCTGCGCTGCAGTTACCGTGGGAAGTGTCAGGCACCAGCCACTTCACCCCACACCCCTCTGCAGTTGACAATTAGCTTTGATATATAACCTGAATTTTAATAACAAATTACAACAGCACTATATAAGTGACACACTCTAAAACATAGACTTTCTCTTTTCTTTTAGGTAAAATTGAGCTAATCTGCTTTGACAGAAGAGGACTCTTTGGAACTAGCTAGTGAGTCTCCCAAAAATGAAGCAGTAACCGAAATGTCAATTACTTTTTCAACAGCAGACAAATTGCTGGCACACTAATGCAATTTAAGGACAATAATTAGATAACAGGACTACAGAGTGTACCAGGTGACAGAGTTTCTGAGATAATAGAATCTAGTGTCCTACATCTTAAATATTAACATCATTCCATCTCACTCAATTGGTTTATGGTAATTTTAAAAGGGCAAAGCAAATTCTTTTTATTGCTAATAATATTGTGCTTCTCCAGCATTAGCTTTGAAGGTTAGCAATTTATGGGGTCAAAACTTAATTATATTATTTCCACTTTATTTATGTTTCTTTTTTAATCTCTCCTCTTTGAAGTCTTTTTTTTTTATTACAGAAATTTTAAAGCACTTCATTAAAAAATGAATCTCTGGAAATCTGAGTTCACTGTGCTCAGTACAAGTGAGTCGGTTTCATCACAGCTCGAGCAGTTATACCAACTGAGAAATTCCGGAACTTTTCGTACAATCAAATTCTATTATAATTACATTCTACTATAAGTGGCTTGGTTAATTGTATGTTAGGTAATATAAGATGCCGTGTAACACGTCCAAGATTTTTCAACACAGACACAGTCAAATGGGTCTCCATAATTATTCCAGGTAGAAGACCACTAAATTTCTCTTTATATCAGGAATTTATATTAGACTTCTATTTTTATTTTTTTTAATTAGTCAGCTGTGGAACATCAGATAAACAGTGATTTAATTTTCAGCAAAGTCTCTGTCATTCTGGGCACTAGATTTCCTTTCATCCATACGACTCGTCTCTGCTGACACAGTTAAATATCTCTACCCTGATCAGAAAGACCAACTTTAGGACAAAAGAGTAATTCATCCTGAATAAGGTTTAGCTTTTCTACTGAGAACCTAACAAGACATAAAATTTTTCTTCTTTGGTTTTTTTTCAAGTTTTGAAGTGAATAAAGACAGAAGTTTAATCACAATACATACCACAAGAAATTGTGGTCCAAAACATGCTTTTCTCCATCCTAAACAAGAGAAAAGCTTTAAGTGCTTTATTAAACACCAGTTACCAAATCAACTGACTTCCAGAATCCTTCTGTCACTCTCCCAAAGCCATGCTTGTATTATGCGTTTAAACAAAAAACAAACCACCTTGTGACATATGTAGTTTTAAATATTCTGAAGCGTTCAATGACAGACATCTGAAAAGCTTGCAATGAATTGTAGTTTTGGTCCTTGAACCTACAGGATTTGTGTTTGGGAAATATTCACCTTGAATATCATGACATACTGGTTTTCTATATGCTGTAGGGTGGGGAAATAAGAAGTCAAAAATGTAGCACAATTTTGAGATAATCCTTTACTAGCACTGTTGGTTCTGCCAGCATATAAAACTGAGGAGTACTATCCACGCACCATCACAGTATTTGGTAAAAACAGTCTCTTCTCACTATTTGTTGCATACAAATACTATTTTTCTTTTATCTGGAACAGATGAGAATGATAACTAACTATCCTCAGTGTGATTTGTTACCCTACTGATAACGATAGTAGTATACAAGGCATTTTTCAGTTAATCCAAACCTCTGATATCCCAATGCTGATAAAAAATAAATTACCACCTGATATGGCTATATAATCTCTATTCTTGATTCCCTTACTTTTCCATGTGGATTTTACCTATATTAGGGAAACATATGTGGATATCTGAACATATTATCGCAATATAACCTTAGTATTTCTTTCCCACAGGAAAATTCTTGTTCATTTTGACTGGCAATGAATATGAATTTGCAAAACTAGTAAAAAAAATGCATGTACTGTTCTGATGGCTTGGGTATCAGAGTCATCATCTCTGATCAAGGGGCTATAACACATGCAAGATCCTCAGCCAGAAGAGCCTGTCAGCCTAACCTCAGTTCCCTGAAAACTAACAGAGATTATACTAGGTTCTACTGAAAGGCACTTAAAGAATAACCAAATCATCCAGCATAGTCAACATGAGTTTGCAAAAGGAAAGTCTTGTTTAATTAATTTGATATCCTTCTATGCTGGGGTTACCCATCCAGTAGATGAAGGGAAGGCAGTGGGTGTAGCTTTTCTGGATTCTCCTAAGTCTTTAGATACTGTCCCTCACAGCATCCTTCCAGACAAGTTTCCCAGCTGTAGGATAAGCAAGCTTACAGTCTGCTGGTCACCAGCGGTGTTCTTCAGGGTTCAGTTCCAGGGCCAGTTCTGTTCATTACTTTTATCAATAATCTGGATGCAGAAGCTGAATTAGCAAATCTGTAGTCTATTCTAGTAGTCTAATAGTTTATTCTATTCTAATCTTGAGCAATGTGTCAATATACGACACCTCTGCTAGCGACAAAAGCTATGCTACACATGCTGCATGTAACTGTGGAAAAACACAGGGGTCCACTCTTCAAATTGCCTCCAAAAATAAACCACAAACCAATGTATGAAAGACACAGAGGTTTGCATATTTAGAACTCTGGCAAACTCTATGACCTATCAGCAAGTTTTGACAAACACACCATTAACTGTATAAGCTGTTAAATTTCTCTCTACTTCCTGTGTCTACTTTGCCAGTGGCAGAACTGAGCGAACATTACGAAAGCTTCTGAATTAGGCCAATGATCAATGACCATGCAAGATAGACAAAAAAGGTGAATGAAACCTGACGGAGGACCACCACTGGAATTAGTTAACAATCCTGCCTTCCAAACTATTAATTTCAAGAGAGAATGATCCTCTCAATAGACGGTCCCTTCCTTAACTTTCTCCTTTCTACTTTGATCTTCTCTGTGCAATGCTGTATACAAAACAGGAGTTATTCTGGAACGCTGAGCCCACCAGCTGGTAAAATGACTGATAACGTTTCTCTAAAAGACTCTCTCTGCTCTTCCCAAACACATATTCCACGACTCAACACCCATTTGGAACTTATTTATTCATTTCCACACGCACACCGTTATCAAGTTCTACCCCTGCATTGCAGCAGGAACAACAAAGCAAACCAGCTCCGACCGAAGTGGCAGCAGCGTACCTGAACCACGCAGCGCCAGGCAAGCGAAGCCGTCCTTCTTCCAGCTGGGGATCGGGCAAAGCTCTGCCTGCCCTGCTCCGGGGCAGCCCTCTGGCGCTGCGCTGTACCACAGGCGTGGATGTGGGAGCCTCTCAGGCTCACAGCGTGCAAAATAGATCTGACATTAGAGAATGGAGGGGAAATAAAGACAGTCTTTCCAAAAAAAATAAATTAGAGAACAGACTAGGGAAGGGGTAGTGCTATATGGAGAACACTTCAGTTAGACTTGATAAACATTTATAGTCAGGTCATGCATAATTTGGAATCTACCACTTTTAAAACTGACCGAAAAAAAAGAAGAAAGAAGTGGAAGGGACAGCAGTAAGGCATAAAAAAAGTTACCAGTACAGCACCTGGAAAAGAGATACTTATAACAATGAGCAATAGGTGTGATAACATATTATAATGTCATTTTTTAAAATTCATATCACTCCTTTAAATGGCTGACCCTAAATAGCTAGGGAAAAAAAAATATCATTCCCTTATAAATCTCTCCAATAAGCAGACTGAATCCAACAGACAAACTTTCCATGAGCTTTTTCAGTTCCATATTCATTAAGAGTGATAAATTTGTTATTCACTCCTTCAAGTGCATGAGTTTTCTTAGTTCTTAGGGACAGAAGTGAATACTTTTTTGGACAATGAGAAATTCTATCTCTATTCTTCTTCCCACTCCTTTTCCCTGAACCCCTATGCTGTGGCCCAGGATAATCAGAATCAAATATAAGTGCAATAGAGGGAGTTCCATCTGCTTCTATAAAGAAAACAAAGTCCTTTTTTGTAATCCAACATCTCATTTCAAAAAGGAAATAGCTTCAAGACTTGCTTGCTTTTAAAAGTATATGTCTGATTCTATGGTAGTTTGAGAAAGTAAATCATGTTCCTTAAAATAAAACAGTCCTAGATTTATGTTTTCAGCATTCTCATTACCTCATGATCTCTTTTGTTTCTACAATTTGATAAATAACTTTTAATTTTCTTCATTCTGTATATATAAAAGCATAAACAACTGTACTCTATTTTCAGAGGTCTCTCTAGTCCTACATACTAGAAATACTCATAAGTCCTCCCTACCTATTCAGTGCTGAAATCATAAAACCTCTTTGGAAATAATAAAATAATAGATGCCTTCACACATAAGAGTCAGGTCAAGGATTTAAGATGTGCTTAAGTTGTGAACATAGTCTTTCATTTTAGTCTCTCCCTTAAAAAAATTAAAACTATATTGCCAAAGGATATTCAAAATGGTACACCACAGAACTAACAGAACAAATAAACAAGTTAGAACACTACTTGTTATTTGGCTTGATGTTAGAATAAAGCCAAATATGATGTATCCTGCTGGGTGTTTCAGTTTCTCTGATATATTGCAATTGGGATTTACATCTTCTGTGCTCAGGTAAGTAGGTTAAATTGCTTTTACAATGACATTCTGCATGATATTGCTTTCAGTGAACACACAGTGCTTTCCACACTCCCTTTTCCTTCTCCATTATTGTTCATTTTGCACACCACAGAATCACAGAACAGTCGAGTTTTGGAAGAAGCCTCTGGAGACCAAAGTCCATCCCCACTGCTCAGGACACGGTCAGCTTAAAGCAGTGCTTAACAAACCAAGCTTCATAGCTAAACATCTCAGAAATAACCCCCTCAGAGTATAAAAGAAATCAAGTGAGAGGATGCCACAGCTAGATACCGACAGGATGCTCATGGGAAAGACACTGAGGATATGGTAACTGATGGAGTTTGTGGGTGCAGGACAAAAACGTCCACCTCCGCTCTCTACAGCACTTGACTGCACAGAAGAGCTGTTGCCTGTAGCTGACAGGAAAGCCTGCAGCAATTGGAGGTGTTATTTAAAAACTAGCTGTCAGTGTCTGTTCTAGACAGGAAAAAGAAACCAGAAAGAAAAAGCAATAGGTGGACAAATAAGCAAAAAAAAACCACCAAAATTTAGTTCAGTAATCGACCAGAGAAAATAGTAGAAGGACTAATAGAGAAAACGGAAATTTTGAGGAAAAGCTTTTAATGAATTCCATAACGTTGCTTTGAGAAACCACACAGGCATATACTGCTGGAAAGACACATCGTAAGGAACAATGGCAAAAGTAATCATTTCTTCAGTGTAGTAGCAAACAACTTACTTGGCTTTCAGGAACACAAAATGGCTAAAGAAAGGAACTGGAAAGAAAAAGGATATCAGGATTTTGGAACTCTAGGACAGAGAAAAGCAGGAGAGAATAATGGATGGTTGTAAGGTGAGATGATAAAATGGTGAGTACAGAGAAGAACAAGATGAAACAGTAGGAAAACAAAACAGGGATCAGGGCTTACAGATGAATCCTGGTCCAAAATTTATGGAACTATTGTCATAAGATGAAAAAGGGGATGGCACACACAAATAAGGAGAAAAGCCTGTGACTTCAAACATAAAAGAAGGTAACAGCTGTTCTCCTGTTTCACTAAGTTGGATCATTTACCACATCCATATTTGAAACAGTAATTAATTAAGTTGTGCTGGAGCCAACAACAGCAGCAACTCTTTATTAATGAATGCATAGATCACATAAACAACTGTACTGAGGATGAATTTTACTAGTAAACTTTAGCGCTATCATTTCTTATATGAGTCTCCAAAGATTTTAAAAGTATGACGAGTAAGAATCCAGTCAGTGTTTGAATCAGTAATCCAAAGCGTTTCTATGTGATCATGACTGAATCATTCAAAAGAACTAACAAGTTTTGTTATACTTCATGGATACACAGATAACGTTTTAGCATTTAGGAAAAAAAACAAAACAAAAGCACAAAATCCCGAACTACCCAATAAAAAGCATCCATTTCCCCAACCAACCAACCAACATATATATGTTTCTATACTAAGCTGTAGTAAATTGCCACCCTAAGTGCTTTTCTGAGAATAATCAGAACTCACTGGCTGCCATTCAATACACAAACAAGTCTGATTACTCTTTCTGGCTTGTACCAAATAGATTTTCATATTTTATTGTAAGTAATGATGGACTCTGGAATACTGTGTGTACACGTCTTGCTGATCCATTTCAAAGCTCCAAATAAGCACAAGAAATGTCAATGTTGACCCAGCTCTCAGGAGATGGGATAGCTTTCATCAGAAGTGTCTTCTCAGCTTGAAACCACCCAGCTAGAGCCTTTTCACTGTCTCGGTGATCAGTATACGTGGGCAATACTCACTTCTTCAGGAATAGTTAATCCTTTTTTTTTTGGAATTAAGTTCTATTTTCTTGATCAAGAAACTAAATTTACTATAGGCTGCTGTTCATTCCTTTCTTAAGCATTCTTCAATATATTCAGTATCTTAATTATTTTTCATCAGAAGCCAGGAGTTTGGATACAAACCTGCTTTTATCATTTATCTCCAAGTTTTCCTAATCCCAAGTGCTAGCATTTAAGACACCCATAAAGCTCGAAGGTACTAGTTTTCAACTTCTTTTAAAAAAAAAAGGAAAAAGAGAGGAGACTCATTAATTGCTTACTTATCTAAGCTCAGTACTCATCTACTAAAACAGAAGCAAGAAGCACAAGAGAACCATTTGTGCTATTTTTCTAAACAAATGTTTCAAATTTTAAAGAAAATTTTAAAAGGAGCAAGAAAAACAAGTAAGTCACCTAGCACACACTAGGAGAAAATGTGTGAAGCCATACACCTGAGAGACTGGGCTGAGACAGTTCATCTTTTCCATCCACAGGGTACAGCAGGGCAGAAACAAATACTTCTACTTTACCCTTAGCTTGGCACGAAAATAACCCAACAACTTGCACACAGAGTTTCACAGGGCACAAGTCTCTGTACTTTCTTTAACTTCTGTTCTGCATAGCTTTAAATGCAGGACTTGCTACTCTTATTTTTATGTAACAAAGCTTTTATCTCCATTATTCTTCTCCAGTATCAACCTGTATTTATTGATGGTCAATTTACTTTATACTATCTGTGACAACAATTCTTAATATAATCTGAACTGTAAAAATCCACTTACTATTAGTGGCACGTCTCACATAACTTCCATCAAGATTATTAGCATTTGTATTTTATCAAGAGCAAGACACTCTAACCCAGATTAAAGTTCCTGTGTCAGTACAACATATTAGCAATTTAAGATAGTCCTGCCCCGACTGTGGAGGTGAAGCATCACTCTGATTCTTCTTTCAAAGGTGGAGAATTGTGACACAGTAATCAAGTGACCGGCCTGAGGAAACCAGGGATACTGTTAGAGAGATTAGATTGAAATCTACAATCCTTGACACCCAGGTAAGTACTCATACGACAAAGTTGTGGAGAATACTGCATCTCTTAACCTTTTTGTAAGAAAAGTGAATATAATCTAAATAGATTTATACCACCCATCCCTTGAGCTGAAAAGGATATGAGTTTGTATTTTGCTAGGATACATCTGCTACTGACCACTTTTACTTCTAAAGTTAAACTGTAAAAACTGAATATAACGTGAAAACACAACGCTCTATTTTTTGCCAAATATTAAGTAGTTAAAAATACTTATTTTTATCCTTTGAGACTGTCTAATAACAGCCATCAGTATCAAATCCTCACTTAGTACCAACCACTACACAAAAATGGAAATTCCAGCAGACTTGATGCCCAGTATTTATTGCAAACTTTGTGAGGAAACTACTAGCTGGACTAATCCTTGCCTTGACATTTTGGAATACGGGATTAGAACTATCTGTAATTACTTTCTTATGAGACATAAAATTGGTCAGGTGGCAGTAAAAAAGGGAAGTATGTGCACTCACCGATAAGCAACCAGAATCTCATTGTTACTTTTGACCATCTTTTCTTTTCCAGAAGGTCATCTGCAAGTTCATTCATGGCTCAGTGATGGAAATACATTCTCTAGCTAGTAAATAAAAAAAAACAACTGTCCAGAAATTATGAAATTATAGACACTGGTGACTTGCACAGTGTGTCATGTTTATGAATACACAAATCTCTCATAGGTATATGAAAATATGCATTTTGTATCTAAAAACAGATGCACGCACACACATATCTAGAAATACATTTAACATCACTCAGGTGCAGTGCACTTTCTTTTGTCAATATAATCTAAATTTTCATGATAAAATTTGCCTAAAACCAAAAAATATCGACCTGAATGGGACTTCATATGCACTTTCCATTTCCTGAATATATCCGTGTTAGTTCTCTACTTCATGGTGTCAGGAGTATCATGGCACAGGCTCAAAAATCTACAGGTCTTAAAATTAACTAGCAGACCCAGTGCAAACCTTTCCTTAAAAATGTAAGCGGTAAAACCAATGCCATCTAACTTCTCAAAGTGCTCTCAACATTCAATACTCTGTCTTACAAGTACTGGGTGCATGAAACAAAGAAAAATTTCATTAGAGGAGAAAAAATGAAAGCACAGTTTGAAGGGAACTTTACATACGGGTGTATGTGTGTATGCGTCTCTAACTCTATACACACACTCACATCATCATGTTTCTTGTAATGGTTTTCCAGTTCTTCATTCACTGAGTTCCACACGCAACTAAAAGATGTTTTTTCATTTCCGAAGTAGCTGATGTTATCATTCCAGTCTATAGGGTAGGAAGGTAGATCTGTCTTGAGCTGCCGGGAGAATGCTGCCTTGTCTAACCACACCACTTGATTGCCAAAATGACCTCAAGGTTTGCTCCCTGGGTTTATTCCATAGTGGAGAACTGGGGTTTACGTTCTATTTTTTCTGTCTCTTTTTTTATTCTTTTCATTAATATTTGACTATCACTCTGAAAAGTCTCACTGAAATAAATCATACAACTTTAAAAATAATTTGAGGCCAATCTTTTTAAAAAAAGCACTTAATGCTGCTCTGTTAATTGTATGAAAAGAATTATCTTGAATGAAAGACTAATCCCTAGAACTCTTTTCTGATTCAGATACGGTTAGGAAATTTATTTTACACATTGACAATTATGATCTTGCAACAGAAGTATAATAACACATGCATTATACTTCTCAAAAGGATCTTCTCCTGCCACTGAAATCAGACGCAGTATTGTCAGACTAATGTCATATTTTAAGAATATGCTGGGTACCTAGAATGTAGAGTAAGTCATTTCCTCCGTGCAGCCATCTTCATGATCCAGAAATCTTTCTTGAAAATTTGTGACTAATGGATGACACAGCACAGCTTCAGAAAAACTGCACTGTAAATAAGAGCTACAATAAACAGCAATTTGTATTGGAATACATTGCTGGGGCCATTTCCAAGAAAGTAAAGCCAGACGGGGATGTTTAATTTACTTGGACTTAGCTTTGGCATTCTCTGCAAAATTCTTGCACAAATCACCTCAATACTCACAGAATGCTTTGCATAGGAAAGGACACGTTCGCGTACAACACATTCATCTTCCTCTGCCTATCCTGACTGTGCAGTGCCAATACACACAATCAGCCCATAATGAGAGAGGTCATAACTTCCCAGCTCGTAACTTATTTGAGGCAATAGAATAAGGCAAAACTACTGTCCAAAAGAGTTACTGTCATTATGAATTACATCGTTCAGTATTTCTTCCCAATAGCTTTTTAATATAAAGGCCAAAAGACATGGAAAAAAAAAATAAAATACCTTCTGCCATTCAGAGTGCCCAAAGCCTAGATAGCAGGTGTAGGGATATCTGAACAGGAATAGAAAAATAAATCCAAAACATAACCTGAACCACCCTCAAATGAGACCCACAACATTCTAAGGTAAAAGTTGAGATAACTTCTGTATCAACTTTCAGTATGTTACTTAAATTCCTAAAAGTAAGAAAGTATCTACTGTGACTAAATTTTGTGACTAAATTGTATAAAGACATTCTTTTAAATGTCCATGCACACCTGCATGTAAATACATTTATTTATAAAAAAAAAAAATCAAAAGGCATAGTAACATTAAGCAAGTCAACTGCCAGCCCACTGTTCTGAGACCAACTGTAAACATCCAATGCTAAGAACAATTTCACGCTAGCACTTTTTTAAGAAAGTATGTTCTGAAATGTAAACATTTTTGATAGCCTCATGTACACCCTAAAAGGGAAAAAAGTTGAACTATGAATCAGAAATTACAAACTTGAATAGATTCAAAATTATTTTTAAAATATAATAGTTTTAAGAAATTAAGTTTGATGATGAACATTTTTCTTTCTTTTCTAAATACAATTTCAGATTATACCATTTAATCGAACAGAGTTATTAGTCTTTGTTGATGCCGTCACACTTCTATGCAAGGCCGATTTCCAGTTAGAAAACTGATATAAATCTTAAATTAATTTTTTTCTCTCTAAACTTTAACCCATATCACTAGCTAAAAGTAAATAGTCTTTAAAACAAGATAGTATGCACATTTTTAATACTTTATGCTCAGAAGATCAGCCATGTGTAAAATAGGTGTATGTTCATGTAATTGGCTACAGTATTTTGCTACATGGTTAAATGCATGATTTCCTCTAATAGAATGCCAGTGTGGTCTACACCACATTTTCTACTTCATAAAGATCAAATGAGCTGTGACGACAGTCTCCCTAACTTAATGGAAAGTTCACTCAGTGCCTTCCGAGTTTAAATTGTGCCTTTCTACTATGAATCGATAGATTTAAAACACATTAATGGGTCTCTTCAGCAAAAGGTTTAATCCCGAGCGACTAAAAAGGTAGAACTAACCCGGATTTATCACTCTTGTAGCACTCTGAACTAAAGGTCTTCAATCTTTGTAATATAGCAATGAAGCTGAATTAATGGAAAGACACTTAATGCAAATCATACATCTGCCTACATATTCACGTATCTTTGCAGGTACGTACCAATAGCTTTCAATTTTTGCCTCGTGAAATGCTGGAAGCAACCATTACCAACCGATGAAGTTTTCCTAAACAGCCTTTTCCTGCTTAAAATTTATTTGCTCCCAACACTAACGGCTTCCATAAATGTACACATAGATGCTAAACACCTGCATACAACTCTGCTTGAGGACTTCTACATATTTGCAGGCAAATGCAAAACTTAAGAACATGTAGATAAAAGAAGATGGAATTGGCAGCCTAATTGTTATTTATTTGCTTATTTTATTTATGACTACCTCAAACTACAGGAAAATGAGATGAAACAAAACAAAAATCAAGGACCCATGTACCTACAGATTCTCATTATGGTTACCAAGTCTTGAAATATTCTATATGGAGATCGAAGTCTTAACGGGAGTTTTGAATGACTTCATAAATCTTTAAAACTTGATCACAGGCCAGGAACAACAGAACATAAATTTAGAGGCTATGTCTGAGTCATGAAAACAAGGAAAAGGATCTGTGGTGGGACCGACATATCAGTGGACTGAATCACAAGGCACCTCAAAAACATTTTAAGCAGGAACTAATGAATACATTCAAATAAGCTTTGCTAGTCGATAGATTAAGAATGGAAAGTTTGAGAACTTCAGAGCAACAAGCTAAAAACTCTACACACACAGTTCCTTTGCAATCAGCAGGTGCATGGAAACTTTTGATGGTCATTTCCAGAGTCTGAGACTCGGGCCATTTTGTCACAACTGTTGGGACAAAGTAGAGGCAAGACAAGAATTAAAACAATGCAGGATCAATATCATCTGAGGTCAAGGCTAGCAGGTTTGCGTTCAGAGTAAGGAGAAGAACATTATTTGTGCTCTTTATGAAGCAAGTTTAAAGTTAAAGGCATTAATTTGTTCCAAAAGAGAGGCAAGCAATGTTTAAAAAAGGAACAGAGCATTCAGAGACACTCCTATGAAAGAGCATAAAATTATGAGAAATCGACTTACTTCAAAGCGCAGAACCTAAAATGGGAACCGAAAGCACTAGCCTAAATGCAAAATGTGAACTAGAGAAAAATCAATGTCTCCCATTTGTAAAGAAAGTACAAATCAAATATTGTTAATATGATATATAAGCACAACATAAACTATTTATAGTACACATATTAAGGACAAATTGCTTGAATAAATTCTATTATTCTGAAAAATGCTGCAAACAACATGCTGACATGTCAGAAAAGTGAAAATAATAATGTTGACATTAGTAGTACTACATGCTGTTTCATAGTGATTTGCCAGGATTATCTATTTTCACTTTAAGCAGCTGTTTAAATCCCATTTTTGCCTCACTGAATCTAGTTTTGCTTTGCAGTCATTATAGCTCAGGCATGCACCCTACTACTTATTATACTATTACTGTAATGCTCATTTCATTGCAAACAAGAAAAAGAGACAATGCTTTTCCGCTGTGAATCTGAGGAGGTTTTGATGTTTTCACCAGGTGACTGACAGTTCTGGAAATGAACATACTGTTGGTTGCTGAATTCTTCACTGCTCTCAAAGAGAGGAAAGCAACCCCTTATGAAAAACTAAGGAATCCTTGACACTGTAAACCAGAAGAGGAATGTGTTATGGCACAAAATAAAGGTCAGATCCAACACCAATGCTTTAAATGACAGACAACAGAGACTTGTGCAGAACTGGTTCTATTAGTAGAAGAATCCAACGTGTTACCAACATTGCTTTCGACCCAGGACTTTCACACACTCAGGATGATCACCTATAGTAACAGAATGATAAATTCAAGCCACTATGTCTTCTTTCTACCTCTCTTCAGAATTACTCTGCATAAAACTACCTGAGCAATATTTACGTAATAAAATTCCACATGAATGTAAAAAGTGGGTTTTTTGTTCGCTCACTAAGCAAACAAACACACCTCATGCTTCTGTCCAACAGCAGAAAGGCAATTTAATAGCTTCAGAATAGCATGAACCATAACTGAGGGCGCTGCATAAATATCTACACTGCGGAAATCATCATTTCAAATTTATCTTTCTCACAATCTCAAAATAGTAAATAGGTGGGCAAGGGTTTGCTGACAGATTTTTTATTCCCCCCCCGCCCCCCCCGTGTGTCTGGAACTGTTCCTCCCAAAGGGTCTGAAGAGTTAGAATAACATGGAAAAACAGAATGAAGGTTGAGCAGCTGCTGTCCACTTTATTTTTTGGCTAGAAGATGAACAGAAAATCCATTTGTTTATGACTGCTCCTAAAGAAAATGCCCCTCAACTTTTCCCTTCCAAGATTATTCACTTCAGGGCTACATTCTTAATATGACACTTATAAAAAAAAGTTATTTCAGGTTATTAATTCTACTTATTGCAGTTGGCTCATCTAGGCAAAGACTTTGAGGTTTTTGCAACCATTAAAAATGCATTTCAATTTAAAAAGAAAATAATCCAGCTGCCACTTAAACACGGTCGGGTTAGAGCTTTAGACTGAATGTGAAGGGAAAAAAATTAGGGTAAATACTTTAATAGCAAAAGTGATTCACACAGAACTTACATCACTATACTTTTTCATTGTTTTTCCTAAAACTTTCAGGTCGTGAACGTGGGCTCAAGAGCACAGGCTCCCTACTGAAAAAAAAAATTACCGGTCTGTATGTGTATTTGTAAACCCTACCAGGACAAACACAACTGCAGAATAATTGAGGCCAGAAGGATAGATCTCTGGAGATCAATTAGGCTTACCTCTTGCTCAGATGCTCCATACTTTCAAAATAAGGTTTTCTCACAGTCTTATCTGGTCATGCTTGCGATAACTTCAAGTATAGATGCCCCACAATTTCTCCAAAATACCTGTTCCAACAGCAACTCACTCTCATTGTGAAAGAATTCCCTCTCCTTCCTCCTGTTTCCCATGAGCATTTCCCTTGTGCCTCTTCAAACTATTGCTTCCTGCTCGTGTGCTGTCACCTCCGAGCGGCCCCCGGTTCACATGGCCTTGTCTCTACCTGTTTTAGGTAGCGCCTGACAGCAGTGCTCCCCAATTATCTGCCAGTACATTACATGCTCCAGCCCCCACTCAATACCTTCCTTGTTCTGGAAGACCCAACCAAACTGGACATAATGCTCCAGACATGGCTTCAAGAGTGTCCAAAAAGGGCAGTCATATTAATTATGCCTCTGCTAAGTACCACAAAAGAATCATTATTTAAGGGTTAATGTCAGCAAAATCAGAGCACTTGAAGACAAGCTTTCAATGGTACACAGCAGCATCAGGACCTCCACTAAGGAAGATCGTGGGGAGGAATGTCCCTAACAACAGTTACACCTCCACACTCCTGTCTCAAGAGCAGAGTGAAAATTAAGGAAAACTGTCATTCTTATTTTTTAAGTAGTTCATTAGACAAGAATTAGGATGATTACTGCTCACACAGCACACAGTTTGAAAAATTGAATCTTTTCTACACAACGGTCTCATCATCAGTTTTCTCTCTGGTTCACACAGTACGTACCAAACTTCTGACACCGGTGGCATTTCTGGACATAACAGGACAGGGAGGGAAAGCAAGATTTATGAGAGTGTAATGTTTGCCTCAGATCAACTTCAATTGCTTTATATGTCCCAGAACCACTGAACGTTAGTATTAAACTTCTGCTTTTTGGTTTACTTTTAATAGAAATTATTTGGAATACAGAATATTATACAGGTATGGCCTCTGGATTTCAGCTTCACTCATGTTTCAACTTCTCTAGGAATTTGTTGAAAATAAACATTGAAAGATAATTTAATCATATTGATTCTATTATCAGGCTGTTTCCCTCCCTTTAGCCTTATGGATAAGATGATGTTTAATGGTCCCATCTTAATTACCAGAACTGGCTAGGGAAGGCCAGTGGCTACAGGACAAAGCAGCAACTGTGAAGGACATTTCTAACCTTATCAGAGGTCCCTTTGGAAAAAGAAATACAACCTCTGTCTCCGCCCCAGTCATTAGTCAGATATAAACAGCTATTTGACTTGACATGGTTACAAGCCGTATTATCACAGTGTACGCTCTCACTTGATGCAGTTTGTCAGAAGATGGATGATGGCCCACCACCAATTCCAGTTAATGGGGTTGGACATATTTCCAAACAGTATGTGCATGGTAAAGATGTCTAACAGGGAACGATTCACTACACCAGGCTTGTGTACGAGAAATGAATGTTAAAAGAGGAACTTTTTTACAATGGAAAACAAACTCAATTCTTATTCAACTCATCCTCTTCTAAGGACCCATTGGAGCAAAGAATTTTTCTTATTCTTTCCCCCTCCGCCGTTCTTTTCAAATAAATAAATGCAACATAGACCATTGGTTCCAATTATAATACATTAGCTAAGTTTTTCACTCAAGTCTCATTTTGAGGGTAAGGTTTTCTGATTCTAGTCAGTTTGTTTTTCAGTTGTTACATAATATCATAAAAACGTTTAATAACCACTTACAGCAATTTTACAGATCCATTTTAGTTATTCACAATTACTTTTAAAAATATTTAATAGTAGTTATAACGTTTAACACAAAGAATTTATCATCTTATGCTGAAGATTCAGTTTTTCATTAAACAATGTTCCGTATTAGTCTGTACTTTATTTAAGCTGTCACCTTTTTGCACTAAAATATCAAGAACTCACAAGTAATTATCATTCCAAACTGTATCAGACAAGTTCCCAAGTCTCAACCATCTACAGCTGCTCAAAACTTCCTTTAATTCTGCAGCAAGTGTCTAGAAGGTCATGATCTACAATTTTTAAATCCTCATGAGTTTCAGTGAGGGATCAAAGTATCTTAGTTACCTAAAATGCACTGATTACTCACCAAGGATCAATAAATAGAATTTTAGCAGAGCACACTAATAAAATACAGAGTCAAGGCACAGAAAGTAACTTTCAGTTGCCATATTCTCTATGTTCCTTCTATGCTTACTTGCAAACTATTAAAACTAAATTTTGAAAATTCTAGAATATCTTTTCTCCACAATTTCCCTTCAGTTCTCTTACAAGAAAACTACAGACTTCCCTTTTTTTCCTCACTGGCTTCAGCTAGATCCATTCCATTTTCCCCTAATGTGCCTATTGCATCAGCACTGCTGGCTGTGCTCAGAACCCAGCAGCAGTCCCCTTCAGTGTGCCCACACAGTTGTGTCTTGGAGCTCCACAAGGGGAGCTTTCCATGCAAGAGCTGACTCTGCAAATTCCAGTAGCCCAACAGAAACATGGGACAGTTACAGACTCCCACCCTCTGTGGACCTTTGAGGATTTCTGAAGAATCATTGAAAGGAAAACACTTCATTCAATGTCCCTTCAATGTTTTCTGTCACTTCCCAGCAGTCTACACGAAAGCCTTATCTTGGCCATTCTACTGTTCCGTTACAAGCAATCAAATCTCAGATTTAAGATCATGACAAAGAAAACTAAAGGGAGTCAGATGACTAATATAGCCAGCGTTAGTCAGCAGTATATGTGTTCCAAATGTAAAATATGGCATTACTGAATTTTTTTATTGCTAGAAAAGTAAAATCAAAAACTTGATTAAACTAACAAACTGGAAATCCTATGCTGAACACAAGCAAGCTACACAGGCAACTCTTTCAGGGAGTGGGGGGGAAGTTTTTTGAATTGACGTAGCGGAGATGAAAAGGAGAAAGGAGTCACATTCGTGCTTTTATACCAGTATTTCCAGTCTTTCAGACCTACCAAATCAAAGTTCTTGCCAGTTTTCCTTATTTCTTGTCCTGTCTTGGCATGTATTTGTTTGTTTGTTATGGACAGAATTACAGTGGCTTTACTGCATGATTTGTACTTTGCCTTGCAACAAGGTGAGAGGGTGGTGAGACCTCATCAGAGGTCGCCCAGAGAAGCTGTAGGAGCCCCCTTGCTGGAAGTGTTCAAGGCCAGACTGGAGGGGGCTTTGAGCAGCCTGGTCTAGAGGGAGGTGTCCCTGCCCATGGCCAGGGGACTGGAGTACGTGGTCCCTTCCAACTGTTGTCAGTTGTCTAAAGGTGTCTCAAGCCACTTCAGACACCGTGGGATACCCAGCCTGGACTCCTCCTTTGGTGGCACAAGTCTCCTGTAAATCCAAGGTCGTTTCTGCCAGCAGAGGCATCAAACGGCAGCCACAAGGAGGGTAAGCGATTGCCAAGGTACCTGCCATGCTCTGTTTACAAGTAAGACACAAAGACAAAACTGCACATTTCTGGATTTGGGGCTGTCATATTACCTACGACATAACTCCTTATTAAATTTTATCCAACGACCAAGGAAGTGACTAACTTCTCATATGACATTAAAGATGATGCAAAGTAGAAAACATTTTAAATACAAAGCTACACGGGCAATAATTTTCCAGCTGTTACTTTTCTTCCTCTATTTCAATTTATTTAAACATTTGAATAGGTTTTAATCATTCCAAAGATTAACTCTGCTGATTTATTAGCTGTTAAACAGCAAGCAGCTATCAGGAATTTTGTTTGCTTCTTTTCAATGGACAAAGCATACTAAGCTTTTTTTCTGTCAAGTCACTAAGTCTTTTACATAGAAATTTCAGTAACATCGTACTGAAATAAAGAAAACTGAGATACTGGAAATTTATATGCTGATACTCTACCGGTACCTTTTCCACACTGCTTACAAAAATACATTTTGCTTCCTAAGAAATGTTGAAGGTGCAGCCTTGCAAGATGCACATTTTGCACCGTGGCACATAATTACTATCATGTGCCTTACACAAAGCTCATCACTGCCTGCTTTTCCTTTGCATGACAGGACAACTGTGGCACCAAAATTACCTAATAAAGCACTTGCCTTCCATCAAATGTCCACAGTGTCACACGTATCTACGTGAGGACTCAATAACAGGCATGAACACACAACAAAAAGACTAGCCTAATCTAAATAAATATATTTTAATATATTTATAATGTGTGGCAAAGCTGCTGCTTAAAAACCCCGTGAAATTTAACCCCCATTCAGCTTCAAAAACTTTAACTGAAATTCAAATTTCAATTTTTTTATAAAAACAAAATACTCAAGAAATGAAAAATACTATTTAAAATATTCCACGAAACTTGCATTCTGAAGCTGCTTCCTATTTTAACAAAAGATTAAAGAAATATTTTTTACTGATTTTATTCCACCAATTTAGAATGCAACAAAAATTGAAAATCCAGTTGCTTATAGTGAGGAAGGTTATAAGCTCTCTTTTGAAACCCTATGTCAGAAGCAATTTCACTTACTGTACGCTGGAAGAACAAGCAGCACATCTTATAAAACAGAAAATATGGAAAAGATAGCAGGAGCCCATTACAGTTGTGCTGTTGGCTATAAAACTATTTAACTTTTTCCAGGGGGGG
>NW_009707544.1:61399-106589 GCF_000703405.1 Apaloderma vittatum
GGGAAATAACCGAAACAAAATGCAAAATTCAAGCAAAGTAAAAAGGTGCCAGATTTTAATATGTATGCAATGTATAGTAATTTGGGTTTATTTTGACAATATTTAGCGAGAAAACTCAAAATGAGGCTATTTTTTCATTTTGATGCAAATGAAATCAGTGCATCTATTTTTATGATCACAGTATGTTTCAGGAATGTTAAGCCATCAAATCAAAACAATTAAAAAAGAAGCCCCTTAGTAAAGATGAAATTGTTGTAGAACACACAAAATTGTGCTGAAAAGTAAAGCTGCAATTGTCTAAACCTTGAGAATATGAATCTATATCAATTATGGTCTACTGTAAGTAGCACTTACTGCAGAATGCTTTACCACTGTTTAAAACTGGGGCTAGAATTACACAATTATTTTCCTTTGATACACACATTCTTTCCCAAACATTATTTCACTTCTAGAAAAATACTTTATTTTTGACATGTCCCTTCTTTTTTTTTTTTATGTAAAAAAGTTAATTACATTTAAGTAATTCCCAGTAAATTTAAGTGTGTTACCAAACTTTAATTCTTGCTGGTACTAAAAGTGCCAAAGAGATGCTTTTGCCACCAACTATACAAGGCAATTTTCCCAGCTCGTTGTCATATAAATTATAAAGCAGGCTGCCAAGAAAGGGCTTAAAACAGACACTTTGAAACTGGTAACTTTTTTATACATCTCTGCCTAACAAAGACACTGCTGAAATAACTGTGATGCCATGAATATCCTGTAACAGATTTGCCATAACATGGCAACAAATCCACAAGGGTAATTTAAGCAGTGCTAGAAGAGCATGCCTTTTAAACTTCTAAATAAAGATATTCAAAAGCTCATGTAATTGCATGGAATCTCTGGAGTCACTTCAGAAAACAAATTCTGTCGAAGGGTTTTCTCTCACTGAAGGGTCACCTTAAAGACTAACAGGGGAAGACAGCAAGCTCATTGGATCAAGTGACTAAATCTGCAATCAGCTTGACATTCAGATGCAAAGGAAAAGTGTGAGAAAATTAAGCAGCCTTTAGCTGGGCAAAGACTAAGACCTAAAAGTGGAAAGTAGTGTAATGGAATTGGATATCAATCTGTTAGTGGCAACCCTGAAATGGCTGGCAGCGCCAAGCAAGAGATAGATGGAGCACGTAAAATGCAAACTCCAGTGATCTGTCTAGTAAGTCACTGAAAAGAGCAAGCCCTGTAAGAGCAGTAAGCTTCCTGAGTCAAGTTCATTAAGCTTCTAACCCACAGACAGAGTGGTTGCCATTGTAACACTAGTTTCTTGCTGAAACAGTACTACCTTCTCAAGCATTCAGATTTTGTAACGGCAAGTAGACGTACGCACCTACATACGTGGTGCCCATACACCGTAGCGCCAGCTTTTCCTAAGATTCCTTTTCACAATACCTCTGCTCCAAGCTCTCTGAAATACCAAATCCTCTCTCTAACTTACAAATAAAGCCAAGGACTGCAATACAGGTAGCACTTGGAAGAACGAGCCAGAATACGTTCTGGTCTACGTGACAGGGCATCTCTTTAAAATGACAAAATAAGACCATAAAGGGATATTAGAAGCCAGGCACTTAACTAAGACTCAGGGTAATTTTCTGCACTGGGAATATTAGCACCTAATTGGGAACAAACTAACTGACTGACTTAATTCTGATATATTGCACCATCTGCAGAGTACAGGTTATAATTGATAGGCCAGCTGGATGTGAAATAAAGTACAGTATATGAAATGCTGTACTATGTTTCTTACTCATTATTACTTTGCAGATGATTCCTTTCTATTAAAGTTGAAATTGTCCTTTCCATTTAACGGGCATTGTTTTTTACTTATTCCTTGTTAATTCACGTTATGAAATAGGTCACAGCTTTCAGTGCACAAGACGACCATCACTTTGAAAATCTCCTTGTTAACTCTCTCCACTATAAAATTATCTTAACAGCACACATGTGAAGAGGCCATGGAGTTGCTCATAACCATGATCCCATGCAAACATATGATTAAGTAAAAGGAATTTCCCAATCCTTATACTAGCTCTGACACACTCCAAAACACATTTCCATTTATTTTTCAGCCTAGAAGAAAATTATTGGTTTGGGGACTACTGAGGTCTATAGCCCCAAGTCATGACAGTCCTAAAGGTAGTGATTTCTGTCTCACAGCCTGTGTAAGTACATTCAAACACGTGACATATGTAAGAAGCTGCTGTCACTCCTTGAGCTTATGTTTCTAAACCAAACAGTATGACAGAAGGTAATTAGAAGAAACAAATACAGCAAAACTGTTGAAAAAACAAAACTCATGACCTGCCATTCAACAAAAAATCCAACAGCTCAATTCACATGTTGATTTTTGCTGTTTCCTAACGGACATAAATAATTTTATACTTGTACGCATTACTGAAACAGCCCCAGGCTTTGGTATTAACATACAACTTTTACCAGCTAATTTCCAAAAAGTTACCAAAAGATATACTTCATTATGTTGTCTTTGTCATCCACTGTGTTGTACCATATTGGTAACCAAATACAAGTGGAAGTTATTTGGTCTCTAAAATACTGGAATTACATTTGAATTACTAATTTTTTTTTAAGAAAAACAGAAGAATATTTTGAGAACAGTGGCTTTCAACAGAAACTCAGAAATGAGCTTAACTTTATCTCACAAATGCTTCTCTGGTGTTTCAAACATTTTCCAGGGGAAACAAAAATATCTTGAAGCTTCTTGTCTCCTGAACCATACCGCAAAAGGTCACTGCAGATATATCAGTGCCAGAGCATCAGCCATTATTAAGCTCCAACGGGCCTGAATTCCTCTATTTTTCCGCAGCAAATTTTTGTTTAGCATCAATTAAATCTATTATACAAGTCATTGCTTCATGTCCTGCACATAACAGGAAATCTGTGCACACCACACAAATGCAGAAATATCAAGCCTGTAGAATCTACACTTAAACCTTAAATATATGCTCTTATTTAACACTGTTTGCTCGTGTATCTCTCCTAAAAAAACGGAGAACACAAGAAAATGACCACAAAGCTAACAATGTTTTTTCTTGATTTCTTTGGATTACCTACTGCTCACTAGAAGAAAGTTAATCAATAAACGGAAGACACATTGGTAAGGGGCCACAGTACTATATGTTACACTGCTACATCATCCTGAGATCCATATTTAATCCAAGATAAAGGGACCTATAAGCATGACAAAATATGTGCAATTCCTGGTTTTATTTCTAAAGTATCGATCTGCTGAACAGCTTGCAATAAATGCCATATGCAATTAGCCACATACACAACATTTAGCTAGGAGGTATAAAATCTACCTCTTCCAACAGAAGAACAGAAACAGGAAAAAAATTAGATTATTTAGAAACATTAGTGGTGTTATCCCTTACATTTTTATCAAGTGTGTTGTCACACTGTCAGAGCAGCATGATTTCAGGCTGCTTTCTATGTCAGGCACACAGCAGTAAAAATAGACAGAACCTGAAATTAAAATCATAAAACCAATTGATAAGCAGAAATATGTTTAAAAGATAAAAGATGACAAAACATCATATACAAATCCAATTTCTACTCTACTGTAATGTAATACATACACGTTTTAATTGCCGACTTCTGTGAAAGCAAAACAAGGCAAGGAACATAAACATAAGAGACAGAATTTACTCTGTTTACCTTTTCAGACTTAACTAGAAATATTTTAGGGCAGGTATATAACACTTGTTATAAATTTTAATAATGTAACACTACCTTACGTTAGATCTTTACAAAGCTAAAAAACCCCAGCCCTTTATACTTACAAAAATACATCTGAAATGAGTACAAATCAATGACGTATTCCAATCTACCTCACCTTCTTAAAAAGTGCCAGGGAAGATTATGACACAAAGTGGAAGAGAAGAGACTTCCATGGGTAACAAAGAATCATATCCAGGGGTCTTAAAAGTTGAAGCAACAGCAGCTGCAATTTTGGCTACATTTCAGGGTATTGTGTTATCCACTGCAATTGCTGTTAGCTAGTTTAAAGACAGGCAGTTCCACGCTAAAAACTAGACATCAACACAAAACTTTACTTAAATGTTTAACTTCTCCAAATATCCCTATTTACTGACAGTTAAAACTGTATTGGTGGATCAGTATTCATCAGTTTCAAGTATGAGTAATTAATGGTAAAATAATAATAATAATATAATTTTACAATCCCTAAAGAGGAATTAAAAAAAAATAAAATAAAAAAGTCTGGTGAAAATACTCAAATCTGTTCTCTAAACACATAAAAGATCTCATTACCCATACATAACTGCAAAATTTTCTTATCAACAGTGATTTTTCAAAAGTTAACTTTAATACTGAAATTAAAGTACACACAATCACTAACATAGAAGAAGACTGGGATGCTTAAGTAGAAATCCTAAGGGTTTTTTTTGAAAGAATTTGCCTCGCTAATTCCATTTTATATCTCCATGCTGGTTTACATCTTTGAGTTATACTATGCTGGGTATTTACATGAAAGTCGGAGCCTGAGGAATGAAAAGGACAATGCCAAGACAAGCTACAGGCCACTGACAAGACGCTCTGTAACAGAGCTGCTGATTTCCAGCACTGCCCAAGTTAAGGCAGTACCTATGGCTTCCCTCCTTAATTTAATAATGGACCCTTCCCTTCCCTTCCCTCAAAAAAAAAACCGTGAAAAGAAAACCACAAACAACAAAAAGCCATGATCACAAAAGCTGGATGAGGAAGGCACGTTTTTCAGATCTGATCAAATTGGGGAACCACCTGTAGGTTCGTGTTCTAGACTGACTAAGCAAGAAAGAGGGAAACAGTGACAGAAAATCTCAAGGGGAAAAGAAAATGAAGGAGAATTGAAGGGAGAGGTGAGCAGAACAGACTCAGCTGAGAGTAACATTTTTTATTTTAAGAGACCCTTGGTTATGTCTTGGCTCAGTTATATCTGCAGGATATATCATTTCTCACAAATTTTCCTGCAGCAGCCTTTTGATGAGGTGGCAGAGTAATAAATGGGGAGATAATTTGATGTGTTGAACTTTTATTGCCAGTGAGGAATAAAAGGATCTTCAGCTCCCTGGCTGAGTCTGCAGTACTGACAGTTGGAGCGGGGAGGGAGAATAGCAAAAGGAGAATAGGTATGGATTTCTCATAAAAACCACTTCAAAAATAAAACTGAGCAGTGCAGAGTACACATGTAAGAATTAAACCGTGATTACCAATGGAGTACATTAAGTTAGCCTGCCAAGTAGGGATACATATGCACACTGCTGCCACAAGTGCTGGGAATTCCCACGTGCCTTCGCATCGCTGAAAAATACAGGAGCTCTGAGTGGAGCCTGTGCAGTGCCCGCAGGGAGCACCCGCCTGTGCGACCACTCATGCCACCACACTGCCAGCCAAGGCTGACCACAGATCATTACACCCCTTCATCTCCCTTTTTTACATATCTCTGTGCAATAACTAAAGAGGATCCAAAGAATAAAGAATTTTAGAGAAGGAAAAAACTGAAGAAAAACACTAGTTTTACCGTACATCACTGTACCGAGTCCCCGGGCTGGGCTGGGGCCACAGGGACCTGTGGGGAGCGGCCGGGGTTGCCCTGTGCCGGGCACAGCCGGTCCCAGCCGGTCACCCAGGGGGTCCCAGAGGCCGAGCCCCTTAGCGAGGCTGGGGAACCTCTGGGAGAAGGGCTGGGGAAAGGGCAAAACCCCCGCGACCAGAGGAGGAGGTGTCTGTGCCCAGGCCAGACACCACCACCACCGCTTGGCACTGCCACCCAGCAGAGATGCAATTTGTATTTATCCTGCCTTTTGCTGTACTAGTCCCACTCTAAAAAAACATGTAAATTCTATTTCTTTAAACTGACGGAGTTTGTAAGGATTTTCTTGAAGGATCTTTGTTTCACTGATACACTGGAAGCGTTTGATAAAGCAAAGCTCGGTACATGGTTATTCCAAAAAATGTAACAACAGAAATTGTTGTGATATCCTTTGTCCAACAGGCTTTAAGACAATTCTCCACCCCAGAAAAATAAAACCGAAAAATGTTGTTTCAATTGAGACCTCTTACAAGAACATACAAGTAAATGCCTGTAAATGTAGCAATTTACTTCACAAAAGAGTAAATATTTAAACTTGAATGGTTCTATAAAGTCAAGCACTCCTTTTAAAAAAACATACTTGAAACATACACATAAAAACACAGAGCTGCTTTACCTGTGCTTTTAGGGTGCTTTTACTAAGTGTCCTACCCAACAATGACATTAGGGACATGATATATGTATTTACACCTTCCTTCAAATCAACAAAGCTTATTCTTTGCTACTTGAAAAATAACTCGCTGCCATTAAAAAGGCATACAAATTGGTAAGGTAATTTTTTCTGAGTACTTCTAAATATGTATCTTACCAAGGATACCAAGAGGATGGGGGGAATACGAATACACACACAGAGACACATATATATGTATATATTCACACACATTAGATAATCCATAAATGCCGATACATTTTAAAGCAGTATTTAAGAATTATTGAAAACAAAATATAAGAAATATCATGTACACGTTAAGTAACAATAGTTAAGCCTTAGGAAACTGATATTTGTCGGTTTCAAAAGAAAAAAATGAATTAAGTAAAAAGGCTGTAATTCAAACCCATGAGGATTTCTGCCTGGCCTGATTTGTTCTGAACCTTAGACATTGGTATTTCTTGGTATTCTTGGTATTCTTTCAATGATATTTCTTCATCACTCATAAATAACATTAGGTGTCTTATTTTTTATTGTCCTATATCTCAAGAATAAGAGACATTAACACAACAGTGTTAGCTTTTTCAATGATTAAGTCACCATAGGGAAATCTAGGAAAAATGTGACAAGAAAATTACAATATATTACAAAAGATACAACTGCTACAATCCTCAATTAACAAATTTAGATAGATTTATTTCCACAAAAAGTAAAATCACCTTAGACATTACCTGATTGGAATTTTCTCCTACTTTTCGTACTAAAGTTTTAGTCCACTAATGAATTCATATCCTTCAGGTGGTTTAAAAAAACCCCACACTATATTTAATGATCTCCTCCTTCCAATAACAAGCAAATTGCTGGCTAAAGGCACAAGAAAAAACAGTAAGAGCTTCTCAATATACATTTTTAGATATATTCTAATACTCTAAATGACTATAATATTTATTTTCAAATTACATTTAGGAAGGTTTAATTAATTAATCTCTTGTTCTATGTCATGATACTTCAATTTCTCCATTTTAGGCATTTTTTCCTCCACACCCCCTCGGAGGACAGGAGGGAAGAATCAGCTCCAGCTGACGGCGCAAGTGGCGTTTTAATGCACGTTCCCAAAGGGCAAAGAGGGTTGGTGTAACTAGGAGGTTACTCCACAGATTTCACAGAGGCCTTTGATGCCAAAAAGATATTTCAGTAACTTCTAAATGCCATTTTTCATTTTCAGCAAGGAATTAACTAGTTTTCCTCCTTTTTAATATCAACCAGATAACTTAATAAACACAACCACAATGAAGAGCAACCTCATTAATGTGTATAAAGTTCAAGAGTATAAATAAAAATTATTTTAAGGTCTGCATAAGTTTGGCACTTGTGTGATTATTTGCCAATTGCTGAACCCTCATCAGATTTTTCATGAAAGAAACATGGACGTTTAACGTGCAGAACCTGCAGATCCCCCTGTCTCAGGGATGGCAGACTGCTCAGTTATTCCTCATAGTAAAGCAGAACAGAGCTACTGTAAATTTCACAACTGGATCGTTTAACAGAACATTTCACAATGGAAGGAGGTGTGAACTGCAGCCCAACACTCTTAGGTCATGAAATCCAAATCCCAGCACTTTTACAAAACATGCTATGACCTTCAGCATCCATAAATATCTAGCACCGCTAGTCGCCAACACAGTTGCTCTACAACTGTATTTTCCAAAAGCAGCGTTCCACCAGCGCTGCAACAGCAAGGCTTCCTGTGTCCATGGTACTCAGTGAGTACTAGTTCCATTTAGGCATCTTCTTGAATTTTCAAATAAAAGCAGGAGGAAAAAACCCACAAGTTAAAGACACTTCAGAGACTTCCTTATGAAGAACATAGGAGTTACTGTATGACTTCACGTGTCTTCTCCCTTTTTCATTGTTTCCTGAAAGATAACTAGGAGTTAAATCAGCTCTGGAGAGCTCTTCCATACAAGAACCACGGAAAGTCAATAGCTTCAAGACAAAGAAAATACCAAATATTTTAAAGCCACAGTTGTAATCGAATTTAAAGCTTTACCTTCAATCTTATGCTTGTTAGCCCTCCTTCTCCAACATTTATTTCTCATATTTAACTTCTAAAAACCAGAACTCCTTCCCTATTTTCTAAGAAAAGCTTTGTTTTCTTTGAACTGTAGGACTCCAAACTATCTGTGTAGATAGAGAATCTATGCACAGTGCCTCTTGCACGTAAATACTCTGAAGGAGAAGTTTCCTGGGATCTCTTTTCCATAGAAATATATGATCTGTTTAGTTATGGGTGTTCAAGACCAAATGGATTATGTTGTTCATCCAGGAGACACAATGTAAAAGGAAAAGCCATAAATGGCACACATTACATGGTAATTTTCAGTCAAATTTCTTTAGTAATGTTTCTAAGGTAATAAGATTCATGACCTGCCACACTGAACAATTTCTTCCACTAAGTTATCTGGACAACAGTTACAAGCATAAACACTCCAGAGAGGCCCCTAAATTATGACCTAAACTTGAGCTGATCTGACTTTAACCTTATACCAAAAGCTGTCTCCTGAATTATAGCAGCACTCTCAATTCACCTTGAAGAAAGCACTCCTCTGGGAATTTCAGGAGCCATTATTCTCTAGGTACATTCTGATGAAGAAAACTACAGCCAATAAAACATTTTTAAAATCAGCTTTCAGATTATTTTTCCTACAAATTAATTATCAAAAACTCTATTAATTAATTTATTCCATTAACTTAGACAATATTAGACTACACTATAATTCTCACTTTTAATATGGCATATGATTTTATTAGTGTATTCTATCAGTTTTGATGGAGGTTGAAGGCTTCCGGGTGGAATCTTTTCTCCTCTAACTAATAAAGGTCATTAAGAATTTAAATAAGGCTTGAAAGTGAGGAAAATTCAGACACTAAAGTAATGGCTATACATACTCCACAACAGTAGTTCATTAGTCAGCTGTTATTCAGTCAACTAGACTAAAGTTTCTCATTTATTTTACTGAATACATTTCCACTCAGCTCCTAAAACCCTAAACCAAAAATTTAAGTCCATATTTAAACTGCAGGATTCAAAGTAAAAAAGAAATGTAAAACTCAGTACTTTGCCCACTATCTTTGTGCTTGCAAGCAGCAGCTGTAGTCAGAAATAAAACGGGAGACCAGAGAATCTGCAAACATCCCCTCATACTACAGCTCTTTAAAATTTCTAATTAATTAGCCTGAGTATGCCTATGGACTGTAGCACCTGCCCTAGCACTGCCAAGGGTTTGCAGCATACTCCATAGCAGCAATCAGACAGATGCTTGACCAGCCTCCCTCTCTCGCAGACTGGGACTTAAGTCCACCCCTGTGGACTATATTATGCCATACTGATATTACTAAAGCTAGTGAGCATGCAAAATTTATTATATGCATGCTACAGAAGTCTAAAATGGTTAATTTATGCAAGTTTAATATTACCGCACACTCCCTCAACTTCCTAAGAAAAATTATGAGACCTGAAACTACCATAGCATCATCTTAAAGAATTATGCCCAACTAAATATTTGCTCCTGTTTTACTAATTTTCTAAAACAACAGAAGATAAAAACATGCAGTGATTCATTTAAATAATCTACATAGTCAAATTATGGCCAGCAGCCAATTTGAAGTGAACTGATTATGCTGAAGACATTTGTGGGGTCCTTCATATTCTCTACTTGGTGACCCTTGGAGTGGTTTAATGAAAAAAAATTCATGGCATGTGAATCACTGAGCAGGAAAAAAAAATTACTAAAAGCTGATTACATTATCAAAGTCTAAGACTGAGCCAAATTATTTTTAAAAAGAATTAAATATTTGAACTCTACCATGAAACGTGTATCAAAGCTTCAGTTAACAGTAATTTCCATTTTCCCTTTTCATACATTGGAAAAAAGGAGTCCCAAGGAACGTATAACACAAGGCAACATTACTGCAGACATAAAAAGCCATTTCATTTCTGGATCAGTTGTTTTCAGTAAGTTTAGATAAAGTATGGTTCAATGCTAATAAATAAAAACTCCATATGCTATGTAAACAAAGGACTGAAGCTTTTTTTTTAAGCGTCAGTAGAGAATTTTGACCCATGAAAGCCAGCCAAGGAGACAGTTTGTCATCACTCGGCATGTTTTCTCCAATCCCCAACTTGCACAACCATTTTACTGCCTGGTTGAGGTGGGAACCATCTATCACCACCCTCCCCTCTGTTTCTTCCGTCTCCCCCGTTCCTTGCCCTGGCATCACTTTCTGCCTTTCCTGCTGCCCACATGGTCTTCCCATTTAAATCAGCCATTGTGCTTATTCAAGTGCAAATCAGAGCAGCAGGAAATGAAAAATCACCTCAATCCAGACCACAACCATCAGTAACAGAGCTAGCACCCTTGGAAACACAACAGACATAAAGCTGTACAGAGTTTGGGGCTTATCTAACTCTTCATTTGACAAACCCTACAGGGCAGGTAGCGGGACGTTAAGATAAGTTGCCGCTGTGCCCATATCACTGTGGCGAGAGGAGAACTTCTGGGCCTGAGAACAGGGAGGGGGAGTGTTGGGACTCTTCACCAAATTATTTCGGAAACCCCACAGAGTATCCAGGCTGTGACACGCACCACCCGCAGCGCCTGGCAGGCAGGGCAGCGTCTCGGCAGTTGAGCCAACAGCTCCGCTCCAGCGTGGTACTGACAGAGCCTACGGGGGATCTTCAAACACTGCAGGTGTGCCCAGCCACATTTGTACAGTCCTCAGCACTTTTATCAACAACACATAACTGTTTGGAGACCTGAAGTCCAATGACCCATTAATCTGAAACACCATTTTCACTCATTTTTTAGAGTGCTGGCTTAGCAAAATATTAAACACTAATTTAAGTGTACCTCCATAATGAGTGTGGTTGAAACAAGGAATGAGCAAATCCATTGTATTTCGGTTTTAAATCTACTCATTGCAAATGTCATTGAAGAAACACATACGCCCTATTGACATCGAATCCGATTAAGATGAGCACTGTTTCACTAAGAATCCGCTGAAGCAGCTAATAATTTTACTAGCTAGTGAGATCTACACATGATGCTCTTATAAATAGCTTTATTTCAATCTCTGTTTTCCCTTCTGCAACTTGGTGACAGCTTCAATTTTTTGTATTGTCTAGAAAACTAAAAACCACAAGACTTGTTTTCCCAAGGATTCTTTTTAAATGCATCTAATGAATACCTAAACACATACCTTTCGCTTTATCCTTGTATTGAAAATACAGGCACAATTCTGCAAAATGACCCCGACCAATGAAGATCTATACCAATGTGTTTCAGAGGTTAAAAGAGAACAACTGTGGCTAAAATGAACATTTCTCAAATCACGACATATTTCAGCATGCCTTGCAAAATTCGCGATGTGACTTCTCAACTCATAATCATGTTCTGTTCTGTATTATGCTTTACAGTCTAAAAGCAATTTGGATGCATCAGGTTTTGTAGACGTAATTTCTGTAACTCTGTATTTGCATGATGCACGTAATACATTGCAAATTTTAAAAATCTTTTAACTAGTTTTAAAAAGAACAAAAATATGAAATTATATGCAACTACATGCAACCTGTCCAGTTTAGAAGTTACACTCATTTTTCCATTTAGAAGAATTAAAAGTACTGTTACAGAAGCATTTTGCTCACAAGTAAAATACTCAAAAATAGAGCTTTCCCTGAAGAAAAGCATCCGAAAAATTGTTTTCAGTTCTTATCATTAAAAAAAAAGGCTCATGATTCTGATTTTGGTGATAAATGATAGAATCAATTGTATAGCTAACTAAAAAAGCAATCCTTTTTCATGACATACAAAATTAATGCTCTTTAGCTGTATGAATAGGTCTAACAGAAAAGAGACATTCTAACCCATCAACCCATTTGAAAACTCTCAAGTGTAGGTCAAAAAAAAACTCTGACCAGCCAGTATTGCAATGGACTTATATTTCTAATCAATACTTTGGAAAGGAATCAGTAAGAAGGTAAGATGTTTTTTTTTTCCTCGCACAGCAAGAATGCTGGAGAATGCGATTTAACATCTTTCTAAAGGTCACATAAAAACTCCTTTCCTTTTTTCTTCTCATCTTAGGAGATTTGGTTTTTAATGACGATGAATATACCTAATTCCTTGTAAGTAAAAAACAAGGCATTTTGTGTAATTTTTAATAGCCAGACCTTATATGAGGAAATGGCAATGCTGCTTGCTTTTCTATTTAACAGGTGAAATTACTTTCTCACTATGAGCTATGTACACAACAACAAACTATGCTACACATCACATATGAATTATGTCACACACAGGCAACAGCTGTCTATCAGAATCAAAATTAATCTATTCCTCTTATTCGTTATAAATCTGAACCTAGTAATCTTCATATAGATCTTACAAGAGGGAGTGATTAGGAAAAAATGAGGAGACATGAGCAGCGAAAATGAATGACGTAGGGACATTCTCAGTAATTCTGCAAGTGGCACCTGGAAAATGGTAGAAAACGACGGACACAGGCTGTACGAGGTTGGCATGAAATGCCCAGTGGAGAATCAACAGCAACAGCAATAAGACAAGTTCAGGGTCTATGAATATTGTGGGTACTCTAACATGTAAATACTTACATAAGGTATTTTTTTTAGTCATTTGTCATTCAGAACAGCGTTCAGGAACCCAATCACATGAAATTTACTAAATATTGTCTTAATTAAGGCTTCTCTGCTTGATCAGTCTCTAAACACATAACTCAAAAGTTATTACAGGTTTACAAAAAAGAAAAGAAATTATTTTTTCTTTTCTTTTTTCCAGCTACCAAAATCAATACAGTTGCTTCCACCCAAGTAACATAACTGCAAGAGCAAATTCAGCTTCAAGCAATTATCCATGTTCATAAATCTTTGTTCACAGTCATATTAATCTTCCGTCCGCTTTACATAATAGGCAAAGTGTGTTGTGGAGGAATAACAGATCAACAGCAACTTCTGTTTATTTACTTCAGATAAACTGCATTGTATGTAATCACTTTCTCAAGCATTTGCTAGACTTTATTTGGTTTCTGTTTTCACTGAATCACTCATTTGCATTCATCTCAAATTTAGATCACCATTTGTTACCACACTACTATGAGGATATTATTGTAGTCTACTGTTGCACGTGACTACTCATCTTCAGTAATTCAGGCAAGCTACACAATGCTAGCTTAAAAGTATATGTTTTTGCTTTGACTAATAACCACTGGCTCTGTAGTTTGTCATGGGAAATACCTAGTGGATATCCAGAACTCATTTGGTAGTGTCAAACTAATTTTTCAATAGCCCTCTCAAGCTTACTTTTTATCATTGGAATTTCTACAAAATAAAAAAAAAATAAATAAAAACGAAAGTAACAGAAAATATCTGGAAAGCAATTATTTTCTTCACTCCTCCCCCATCAAAAAACAATGGTTCTTTCTATAACATAACCAGCAATGGGAAAGCATTCAGCAGTTTTGCTCGCTTTTCCCAAGACAGCAGCTGACATTACACCTCCCAGTCTAGTGCTGATGTGCGTAAAACCCGTACAATGAGCCTTGACATTTGTTATTGTACTTAGCTGCAAATGCATTACAAGAAATTACAAGGGATGCTATCAGAAAATTGCAAAACCACTGAGTCTTTCACTTAGTTACTGTAATTCTTCAATGCTATTCCAATCTTGTGCAAATAAGAAGCCACTTATAGCTCTGAAAACTGACAGGGAACTGAAGGAGGTTTTCATTATGCTTTTAATAGTCTTACTGGGTTGCTGCCTATTAAAAGATTCTTGAGGAAGAACTATATAGCCTACCTCTACATTCATGCCAGCTGCCAGCACTAACCCAAGGTAGTTCATTGTACTTCTGGAACAAAAAGCCCAACCAAATTCCCTTCTACAAAGGGGAAGAAGCAGCAGCAAGACTAAAATCCTTGAGAAGCTAGGAAGGGAGAGTGGATTCACACTGCATCAATATCGTGAATCCTTTCTTCATGGCTAAAGGAACTTAAATGTTTAAACTAAATTTTACATTTGTAAGTCACTTTGGTAGCAGATTTATGAATGCTGAGGAAACTTCCTAGTTAACCCTGTCACATAAACTTCATTCATACTGATTCCAAAACTCCTTTACTAGACTGCCTCTGGTACAGTGCAGAGAACGCTCGCACAATGGAAACCACCTAAGGTTTAAGGTAACATAAACTTTAAAAAGTCTCATCCAGGGAAGGCTACGTCACTTACCAAAAATATTCCATAAAACTGACAAGATGTCACTATGGACATCTACATAGTAAGAGAACAGGAAACAGGACTAAGAGAATGTGCCTGAGTTTCCACTGTGTTTTGTGGACTTGAGTCACGTTATCCTCTCACCTGAACTCCAGAGCCGTGTTGATAAAGTTGCCGGGGCTACTGGCCAACAGACACAGTGCTGAGTATTAGCGGTAGCCTGAAACCTTCTAAGAGCCCTGGGAAGCAGGTTTTGTCCTGTGGTACTCTCGTGCACCACCTGACCTACCTACTTAACACTCTCCATACATTTAGCTTGTAACTTGGTACAGATCGTCACTGCACCTATTTGGCACAGTCACTGTTCTGTCCTGCCACCCCTATCCTCTCGTACTCTCCTCTGGACAGCAGGCCAGCGGACACAGGGCAAGTAACATGCAGAAATCTACTGGGGAAAAGCCACCTGTGGTTTGGTTCACAATCACAGCCTTCCAATTGTCACAAGGACCATCACGTTGGTTGCTTCTATGGAACAATAATATTCTAAGGCAATATATGGCTTATTAATGCTGTGTAGAGATTCCTTTGTAGGAGGGGAAGCGGCAAGAGAGAGAGATTGGATCCTGGGAGTGTTTGACTTTAACAAGGAAATACAAATGGTTAGGACATGCCAAAATAAGGAGGTGAAGCTCACTAAGCAGAAGAGTAATCTCTTGATAACAACACATCTCAGGAAATCAGTTAATACCATGATCATGGTTTTGTGAATTGGAAGAACATTCCAATGTGAACACATCAATGTCTAAGCTTCTGTTTTTACTAATATGAAAAAAGTACATTTCTTCCCTAGCATTTTCTTTTGTCTGTTTCCAGAATTTAAATAACGTATTAAATAGGACATTAATTGAAGACATGTGAGTCAACATGTCCTCAACATGTACTTTCTCTCTGTTAGCTAAGGCCACAACACTGAGCAGCCATCACTACTAAAACAAAGGGAGAGTTCAGGCTCTTTCATGCATGGTTTGTATCAAAATCAAGTTATACCATTACCATGGTTAGTGTTTAAGAAGCTAAGAAATACATATGTTGGCTTTTAAGAAGCTAGAATATTTTTACAGTGGCCACATGTCTTTTTTCTGTACACATGTATATGCGTATGTATGTGAACCAAGAATCCCCACAGAGTTATGAGTTGTATAATTTTAAGGTCTAAACCCTACATTCTCCTGCACTAGGCCCATCGAAAGTGACTGACATCTAGGTGATAGAAAGGCATGCCTTCAATTAAAAAAGTTGAGATCTGGCATATAAATCAATCTGTCTCTCATAATTCACCAGCCTGTCTTATCAATTGACTCTTGGCGTATGTTTCCTTAGGCAGCAGAATCTGATGTTGTACATTAGTCATCTTCTTCTGCCTTGGATTATGGGAAAGCTTGGACGGGGTGAAAGGTCTTTAGAGGCTGAGGAACTGCAGATAATTCCTTCCTACAACCTTTCCTAGCCTCTGAGTCTTTCCCATTAAGAACTGGCTTTCAGTAAAGAAACAAAATCAGCTCAGATTTTCCTTTAGACAACAGTCATTACCTGTTTCTTCCCTACATATCCATGACTATTTAAATTTCACTAATTCATGATCATGCTACCACTTACAGATGCACCTTTGTTCCTTTTTTTGCTGTTGCTTAAACACGTGGTTATTCCAAATAGAACGAAAGGCATTTAAATGAATTTCAGATGCTGCAAATTGCTGCTGAATACTTCTTTATTAAATTAGCCTGTAGCATTTAAAATAAGTAAATTAAGATAGCATCATCCTCTGTTAAACGATCCATTTCTCTAGGAATATGATCTATGATGCGAGACATAAAAGGCAGTCTATGCTGAATAAAGAAACTTGGAATAAATACAGTAAGCGGAAATCGGAATTTGTTTCCTAATGGGTAAATTCTCTTTGAGGGCTTGGTCCTGCATCCTGGCAATCAAAGGGAATGCCCCAGTCAGTTCCAGACTGCACACATTTTACCAGCAATTCAAGTATATTTAATCCTTGTTTTGGCATTTCCATTCAACCAAACACTTTGCATGATCCAATAACCTGGGCTTTTATCTCCATGAAGTTCACCGAAACAAGAATTGAGAGCTCCCAGCTTGATTTTTTTCATTAGGAGTAAAATTTGCAATTTAATATATGAGTAACATAAAATCTATGACAAATGTTTGCAGCTAAATGAAAGAGATGCTTCGCTATTTAATATTATGGATAACATCTCAACAGTTCTCATAAATCAAAAATAACGAAGAGATCCCCCCATGCCAATGCCCTTATTGTATACTGTGACAACGGTTCTACCCTGACTGAGGCAGCAGAACTCAGAATTTCCAAAAACACAGGATATTTCTTCAGTTTCTGCTAAACAATCATTGCTGGCATTCACATATTTCTTGCCTGATCATTAACCACTGACGTAATTAATATGCGCTCACAGAAGCCCCAGCACAGCTAGAACACAATCACCTATAGATTTGATTCATGGAAGTGTCTTTTTGGAATAACTAAGATAGATTAGGTTCCTTAAACCGTCTTGGATACAGAAGCAACAAAAAGCAAATTGGGAGTTACCAACTGTGGAGGGGTACTAATTAACAACTCAATTAAAAAAGGCAAATTAAAACTTTATGGTTCGTTATCCTTCACTGCTTAATAAATTGTTTTGCTAAGCAAATGATTAAGAATGATTATTATAGGAAATTGAAATAGTATCTATCTTCCTATGTATTTTAAAAAGTTCAATAAAATAAAACAAGTTTGTCTTCAAAATATCCAAACGAAACTGACTGCAGGAATTCATGCCAGTTGAAACATCAGCAGCATAAATGTGCTATATTTTTTTCTATTTACTAGTATGAATTTATTTTTAAATTAAAGAATACATTCTGCTCTTGGATAGAGGGAATTTTTTCTATGTAGCTTTTGGTTTTGTTTTTTTTACGCATCAGCAGTTTCGTGTCTCATCAAAATTAATTACATCCCTCTTAACATCAAAGTTTTCTTGACATATTTAGAATTTTTGAAATTATTGTTTAATAGTTTAGAATACTGACAGACAAATACTGTACTCTAACATATTTGTTCATAAGGGATATTTGCATAAGTCTCCAGAGACTGCAGAATGATCCATATTTGCAGTTTTAAAAGATTTTTATAGATATTTCTAGACTTTCTGAACTGTCCCTTGAGATGACGATTGCAAGTCTGCGTTTCTTACTATGCTTAACTTCTACAATGAAAATACTTGACCGGCTAAACGCACAAATGTTGATATACATATGGATTTGCTACTGGAAAAAGGAATTCTTTCGTTATCTTGAAGAAAATCTGCTTGTTAATTCATAACTATCCATGTGCAATTAAATTAATAATCTACAAGTACTACAGGTTTTTTGGAGTAGAAATTCACAGTGCTTAAGGTATTGAAAGAAGAGTCTCCAGTTCTCTCAAAATGAGTTCACTTCTCTTGATCTTCAGCAAGGCAAATATGCACCCACGTAACACTAGTTACACAAGCACGACATTATAATCACTGGGATTTCTACAGATTGTAGCGTTTCCTAATTTTTCTGAAATCATACAACATTCTTGTATTGATTATCACTTTAAGCACTGAATTCTGTATGTTAAGAAACAACTTTGTTTCAACATCTGATATTGTAGAGACAGAGAAAAGAAATACTTTTGGGATTATTACTGCATCCCAAAATTCAGCAACATTGAAAAAAAAGTATCAAACATCAATAATTAAATCAATAAAAATACAATTTATAGGGCATAACGCCAGTTAATGAAAAAGAAAGGAAGATTAAGTTCAATGGTCTACTAGAGACAGAAACTCACAAAGTCTCAGAGTAAATTCAGCATGCCCTATGCTCTTCCTCTAGCCTGCATATGTCACGAATAAGAAGAAAAGTTACCTCCTTTCTAATCTCCTCTCTTTCCTGACAGCAATTTGTGAAGGTTAAACATGTAAGAAATTCCTACACTTAGGAAAAGACATATTTTACCTTGAAGACAGCAGATATTGCTACAAATGGGGTTGAGTTGGGCTTCAGACATGTACATACACACATTTACAGGGATGTTAAATACACAAAGTTTCAGCACGACATGAGAATCTATCCCCTTCCTTGGCCTTCACATTCTGAAAGCATTGCTCTAATGATGGATACGGAATTTTCAGAACCCAGGGCAAAAGAATTAAGATACATGAGAAAAACAGAACTCTTCTTACTAGTTCTCTTCAGTGCTAGTTAACCATCTACATACCTGCATGTATCAGAGGCTTAAACTGCAACCAGTTACAATGAGAATTATTTGATGCTGTAAAACACTGAAATTGCTATTGTACAATCAAATGATGAAATTTTCTAGCTAAACATTCTGCGCTCATAAAACTCAAATTACTGCAAAGATGGTCCTTTGCTCCTATTTAAAAGAGTATTATTAAAAACTGGACGTGTCTAATTTTCTTCATAGAACATAATAAATTGCTTCCATGGCAGAACAGCAGTGGAATACAAAAGGGAATTTGACTGGAAAAGCATGTGCACATGATAGATGAAAGAAAAATTTCTCATTCATCACTAAAAATCATTTTAATTAAGGTAATTTATAAATATTTGATTTTATTATCAAGAAATTTATTTACGTAGTTATCTAGTCAATTCTACTTATATAGATTCCAGTTGTTCTGTTAATAAGTATCTCATTTTAATCTTTCTCAGAATCTTCAATGACTGCAGAGAGACTTACTCAGCAGAAAATAGACGCGAGTTTCTGCATAAAAGCGGATTATTTAGCAAGACAAGCAACTTATCTGCAAAACCATGGAAAAAAATTAATGTGTACTGCTGAAGAAAAAAAGTTACAGACAGAACTTCACTATAAGATTACACTTCATTATTTCCAGTTGGTAATCAGGATCTCAGAATTTTTATTTTTGGTGTTTGGTTGTGGGGTTTTTTTGTTTGTTCTGGGTTGTGAGTGTTTTGGTTTTGTTTTGTTTCTTACAGTCTATTATTAAAAATATGCTTCGATCATGATCTTACTAGTAATATGATGGACAATGCCCGTGGCAAAGTCTATCCTTATAAGATCTAAAGTGAAAATTTAGTATCAAATCTGTATGGGTTTTATTACATGCTGATTATAGAAACATATCACAGAGCTCCACAAGGATTTCTATTTCAAATCTAGCTCATTACTGAGTAAAACAGTTAGGTTTCCTGCATGCATAGGATATAAAGAATTAAATATGTATATAGCATACGGACTGAGACAGATTTGTATGCAGATAATCGGCAGTCCTAAACTTACTAATCCCATGGAAAAAAAGAAATTGCCACACAATGTCATCTTCAGGTCTAAACCAAAAGCAGCAGTTTTGACAACTAAATAAAAACTGAAAGTAAGGGGGAAAAAAACCCCACACTACCTACAAGGAAGGGAATGGTTGAAGAAAAGATAATAGGAGGAGAGGAACGAAGGAGGCAAACTAGTCACTAGAGGAGACGGGGGAAGAGACAGGTAGTAAATATATAATAAGAGAAATCATGTTCATCTATAAACTTGGTCTATCTCCCTAGCACAGCACGCTGCTGCTTCAGCACTTGCAAAGACGTTCCTTTTTCATGTCACTATAAAGCAATCAGGGCTTTTCAAGCTAGCAACGTGGCCATTTAGACTACCAACTGCTGATGATCTCCAATTGTGTTGTCTACATCGCTTTTATTAATTGTGGTATTTCAGGGCTCTGCTTTGCTTCATTGTTTAGAATTATGAGCCATGTGTTCATGGGGATGATTTGACTTGTGTGGTGAGGGGAGAAGCTTTGGAATTTTTTTTTTCCTGGCCTTAATATAAGATACATTAACTGAATGCTCCAAATCCACTTACTGTAATAAACGCATTTACGACTTCTAAGGTAGGTCCTTACTTGGGGATGGAGGCAAAGGAAGGGACCATTAGCCTGTTACTCCTAAACAGCTGGTTGGGCTGCCCAAGGCTTTCCAGCCACTGCAGTCTCCAGACAAAGTATGATAACTTTGTCACAGTAATTCCCCTTAGTAATTACAAAATAACTTCCCTTACTTTACATGAATACAACATATGTTGTTTCCCTTTCTCCTTGACAGCTTAATTCATGAACAAATAGACAAAAATATTAAATTTCCCGTTGCATGTATAACAATCCTATCCAACTGATGCAAGTTAATCCTAACACTCCTCATGGTGTTGAAATCACACAAAGAACACTTGGAACAATGGCAGTTCAGGATGTCCCAATTGCCAGCGCTGCTTTCAAATGCAAAATTGATTAAAAACTTCTGCTGTGCAAAACCAACGGACTTAAAGTAGGCATTATTAATAAAAGGAATCCCCAACAAACGTTCCCTAATGGATTGGCTCATGTTGCTGACGTTCAAATCACCTGCTTTTACTTTGTTGGTTAACAATAGTTTGACTTCTGAAATTACTTCTCATGCATTTCAATATATAAATGCTATATGGAGCAGTTTTTAAACGTTCTTAAAATATATGAGGTTTTAGAAAAATAAAATAAGCAGACTTTTTATTCAGATGGTGTTGATAGCATCTGAGTTCTGAAACACAGCAACAAAGACATAAACACTTAAACAGGCTATCATTTAGGAATTGATCTCCCTGAAGTTGCAGAAAAAGAAGCATTTTAAAATTAATATTGATTGTGCACTATGAAATAACATATTTGTCTGATATACATGATGAATTTGTTATTGTGTGAATAAAGAAGATAAAATGAGAAATATTCCACGACAGTTTCATTCCTTGTCCAGTAAAAATACAGAAGTATTGATTATCTTTTCAATTGAATACTCAAATAAAACAAAACCTCACCCAAAGACATTATCAATTTCAGTTGAATGCTTACAGATCTCAAATGAGAATTTAATTAACCATGAACAAATACAAAGAAAATTAAAATGCCACGATAAAACAAAAGTACAAGGGCTTGTTTGTACACTAAACTTCAGACAGGATTTAAATGTTAATTTGAACAACTGCTCAAAGGTTACCTGGGCAAAAATACTGTGACACTGTGTGGCACCAGCTGTTGGCTGAAAAAGAAACTTCTCTGATGGGAAAGCAGGTTTTAAAAGATGAAGCAAGACCTACAACAATTTGATAAACAAAACTAAGGAAAAGCTTTACATCAAGAAGGCTCAAGGAATTACTGTCTGCTTTATGATGCTACTGTGATTATGGAAAGTTCCAGTTTATTATGAAAATAGTCATTACAGGTAAGAATTTGACTGGTGTGTTATGTCTCTTCCTCCAGTCTCCCTTCCAAAACACTGGTAAACTATTATTAGATTTTAAAAAGTATTTTAGTTTAAAACCCTCTAGATTAACATTTAATAAACTTTGATTACCTCATAAATAGCAAAATACAACTCTGTCCTATTTTCTGGATCACAGCCTTTTAAACTGTAAGGGTGGAATAAAGTTCGTTCTTGCATGCCCCCCATTATATATGCAATGACTATGATTTGTCATACATCACAGATTGATTAAGAGAACTTACACCGAGAGCAATAAATACAAACTGGTCTTTAAAATGTTCCTGTGCACAAAAAGATGGTAAAGTCCAGGAAGCGTCAATGCCTTATTTACTGTTTCACTTGATCAAATAGAAATCTGTGTAACTGCTTTTCTTTATACCCATGTATTGAACCGCACGTAAGCTCCCACGACTGTTCTGTCAGCAGCCCACAAGCCTGCCCACCCAGCCGCTGGAGGGCTGAATGGTCCCTTGGGCACACAAGAAAGCAGAACCCCGACACCCCTAACAGCACAGAATGATCCTGCAGGCCCCTCGCATGCCAAAGCGACACGAGTCAAAATCTCGTGTTAGGAACACAAATGTAAAATATCTATGAGGTCGAGACAGGATCATGCAGGCTTCAGGCAATGCTCCTATTAAATACAGCAAACAGGTTTGCAAAATGCTGGATGAAGCTTGTGTTTCCAAAATCAAAGGTCACTTGACTACTACTTATTTACTACTTTATATCACAGTGATTTATAGTAGGAGAATAGAGAAGATTTCTAGATGCGTTTCCAGACATCAGGTATCCTTGAAGTTACATTAACATGGCTTATTTAATGCTGCTCAAGTGGTTTCGGTGATTAACAGCATAATCTCCTCAGTAAACTATTTCATTCTGTTTCTGAAGGGACCAAAATAGCAATTCAACTGCACTGTCCTGCCTAGATAAGCAGTTTTATGCCACCTGAATGCAGAATGGTGGACTATTTTCCTGGCCAAGTAAAAGATAATTTTCAGAGAGATATGTATTACATGCCTAATATTATATATGATTAGCATGGCATTATTCTATTTATTAAGTTCTTCAAATGAACCAAGATATTTCACTTTTTTTTTTCCTTTTTCAGCTGTCACCTTCCAAACAGGTTTTCTACATAAGATTTATGGTGAGATACTAAAAACTGACAAAATATTACTGCAGTCTTGCAGTATGAATACCACTCACAGTATGAATATACCACTCACAGTATGAATACCACAAAGTCTGAAAAAATCACACTCCAAATTTATGACTTAAAAAAGTAAGTAAAATAAAATCATGCTCATGTAACTTGCTGATCAGGTAATAAAAAATATCTGCCTTATTTTTAGGCTCCTGGAGCTTTTTCAAAGCAGACTAAGTAATCTGCCTTCCAAACCCCTGCAAGAACCTTTGCTCCAGAAATAGTCCAACTTCCTCAGCCCTTACGCTTAGCTGTTCACCCTGTTGCAGATGAGTTGTAAACTATTTAAGTTCTGTTGCTTTAATAATTTTATCAATTTAAACTCAACAACTGCCAGTATAATCTGCAACTTACACATTACTTTTGCTATAATGCTGTAAAGATCCCAAAGCCTACAGCAACCCCACTTCTTACTCAATGAAATGCTAATTGATACTACTGAATTCTTGGGATTTATCTATCCCTTAAAAATCAGGAGGAAAGTCTTATTCTTGTTTATTACTATTACTCATTATCTCCATCCACCATGAGGACTAAAAGATAACTCAAATATCAACTACCACAAGGCAGACTGAGTGATGCCACTGCACCATACCTGGCAGGAAAGGTTTCTTAACTATTTAAAATTATGGTTCAGTTTTCCACAGCAGTTTAGATTTGCCGAGAGAAAGAGGGAGCTTTCCTCCCTCCTCCGCTCAAGATTCTGTGAGATTGCTACACTTTGCTAGGCTTTTCTCTCAGGATTCCATAGCAGTTCTTGTTTGGTTTTTTTTTAAATACCTCTTACACCTGCATAAAAAACACAGTAGGACAAGCAAAGGCAGTGATTCCTTGTTTAGATCTATTGCCTTTCATATGTATCTCATATATTTACATTGCAAATATATCTTTGAGATGAGAAAGTCATTTAACTTGCACAAGCTCAAGTAATTTTGATTTTGTATCCCGGCACAGACATCCTGCAAATAGCTATGCTCCCAACTCAAAAGCATCTTACTCTGTTTTTCTAGGATAGTTATATTTCCTGTTTGTGTTTTTATCTTGAAACAACCAAAAATGCATTATGCAAATAAGTCCTTTCAATAATTTGCTTTGTGAAACTAAAATAAACTTGAAGGTTTATTGCCTTGAAAATTATTCATTGTACCCCTTTAAATGACACGATACAAATTGCACAAAACAAGGCAGCAGGAGAGGAGAAGCAGAAAGTGAAATTTCTGTAATTTATTTTTAAAATCATACTGGGTGTGATGTCATACTTCAGACAGAAAGTCTGCCATCCCTTACCACTGGGAAGCAACTCTTCAACAAATCTGAAGGAAGCTCGAGGATGGCATCGGGACTGTGTAACTTTAGCGTATCTACCATGAATAGGTGCAGGCAGACACAAGCTCATGCTCCTTCCAGCTGCCTGGTAGCCACAAAGTCACACTGACATTACACTGCGCCAGCAAGGAAGAAATGCAGTAGCTGCTGCAAACAATCACACAGACTTTCCAAAAGCACTCGCTCTGTTCTTAAATTACTTTTAGAGACGCTGAAATCCAGACCACGTACTGAAAATCCACACTGGCCTCAGTTTTCATTATAATTTTGATCATAACTTGTCCTTAGGTTTGACCACTGCTGTGGTGACCAGGTTAATCCTACCAACACACAGGTTCTCCTGTTCACAGGCTGTTTTCTTGGCAGCAGATTCCTCCCATCTTAATTAGTTCTGCAATTAAAAAAAAGACTTCTTGGCTGCATTAAATGGTTTTTTGTGTCCTCATGGATCACTTCATGGTCCTTCCACTCTCCACTTCAAGCCTCTAAGGACTTTGTGAGTTCTGCAAGAAATTGACCTCTTTATTCCACTGTTTGGGTATTTCAGAAATCCCATTTCCAGAAGAAATGCTGCAGAAAACCTGATTCAGCAACAAGGTGACCATGCAGGTATTTCACTGTGGCCTAACTTAGTGGCAATCATTAATGACTTCACTGCCCACAGCCTGAGGGGGTCAGCTCTGCTGACTTCCAAGCTACACACATGTACTTTTAAGTCATCAAATGCAGGAACATCAGCTTTGTGTAATACTATGTAACAATTAGACAGACATTGAGGTGTATACTGGAGATCTAAGTTAAAACCCATTGACAATATCCTACAATTGTAGATAATTAAAAACCTGAGCACAGGTACAGTTTCTCTGTAGCAATACAACAGTATCAACAGTTACTTATATGCTACTTAATATATTGAGTTTTCTCTCAATTTCTCATTAAACTTCCTTCATTCAAGAGGATTTCATGGGAATTTTCAATGCAGCATTTGTTGCTACATTTATTATATCCTTTATAACATTACTTGGAAAGCATCAAATTTGCTACAGAATTAACTTACTTAAAGGAAAAAACATTTTCTACATGTTCTGTTTTCTGACTCCAAGTGAAAATGAAAACAGATTATTTTTGGCCCATTCTCACTCTTGTTTCTTTTCTGTTCATCACAGAGAAGCAACCTCTGCTCTCCAAACAGGCGATCTCAATGTCTGTCTCCTGCTGGGTACATTCTCAAAAGAAAACATTTACAAAAGACCGTGCACTTCCTCCATGCTGCCTCCTGGGAGACAGAAGATAGATTTAAAGAACTGGAGATTCACCTTCTCTGACCGCTTTCAAGTTGCACCAACCATACCACCTCCACAACGAAACGGCAAGAAAAATAAAATAAAATCGCTCTCTTACCAGGCAAGGTTGCCAGTGTACTAATATCACTGCTCAATATTTTATGTTTCCTATCTCCCAACCACACCCACCTCTAGGGTCTCATTTTGTAATCTCCTTGAAAGCTTTTCAAAATTGCAACAGAATGAGGATTGGCCATTTACAAGAGGCTGAAGCAGAGCACACCTGTAACTTCATTCAGCATCCTCTCAACAATCCTCTTCTTTGAACAGCATTCAGTAGTTCAAACATAGACTCTGAAACATTTTATAACCAAGATATTTACCATTTCACTACCACTTCACAAAAGAAACATCATTGTGAAAACCTTTGCAAATCACTGCTTCTGTTTCAGTCCTTCCAAAATTTTACCTCTTTTGCCCCCAAATTTGGATATTTCCTTCATTTTTAAAGAAATTGAATGGCCACAGGGTACATCTTTCTCAACTACAAACTAGAAATTATGAAACTTAAATCCTTCACATACTTCAGTATGCCTCTCTAAATGCCCTGCAGAGTTATCATATAGACAGATTAAAAACTGTTATGAAAAGCTAACTAATACATACAGAAAAAAAAGTTAATTACCATAGAAAAATTTGTGCTCATTCATCTCAATTTTCTACTGTAGAGAAACTTTCCAGATAAATGATTGTTTCACTCCAACAGCAACACAGTCTTTTGTTTCTTATTCACCCTTAGCAATTGTCACCCTCTTCATCTTTATGATTCATAGCTTTGAAAATTGATCTCTCAAAGCAATAGAAATTAAAACCATATACAGATTAAGCTCTCCAAAAGAAAAGAACTGGTTTCCCATCACTTAGATTTGTTTTTATGAGTGCCTTTCTAACGACAACATATGAAAAGGGGAAAAGATGAAAAATAACATATTTATCACCTTCAAAGCATCAGAAATCTTCCCAACTCATCTGCCCACACCAAAGACATTTGCTTTTCACTGTGCCCTCAGTAAACTGTTGGCTTCTCGAAATGATGACTACTGTGCACTAACCCATATCACTATAAATTTCTTATAATTTGAGGGAGGTGTGCTCACCATTACATTTTCAAAAGACAAAAACCTGTCTCTCAACTGTATGTTATGTGGAGTGAAATCAGTCGCACTCTTACTTGATCACTGATAGATAAGAAAAGTATTTGTAAGGCAAACAGCTTTAGAAAATATATACAGAAAGTGACATCATGATGATTGCAAATTGAACTCATTTTTTTTCAGTCTGAGACGGAAACAATGAAATACAGCAGGCTACCATTAATTAAATAGAGCACTTCAGCATAGCAAAAACATCCTTCTGGCAAGACCTCAAGCTGCAAAAAAGAAATTAATCCAGATCTCAGCAGCCAGTACTTCACGGTATGAAATGCTACAAGTAAATTAGTCTGTGCTGCCATGGAAGGTTTTGCCAGTTAAACACTGCGTATCATGAAATACAGAAGATGTCATGACCCATCAAAACAATTCACCACCTTCACCCCCTATAATTCGTACTACTGCACAAGTGGCATTTGTTCTTCATTTCCCACACTGAAAATCATACTCAAGGGCCCAGATCTTGCTACCAACAGGACACAGAGAAAGGATGAGCTGTATCTCTCAAGGGTACAGTTCTGTCAGTCCTGCAAAAGTGCAGGAGTCCTATAGCCTGCAGCTGCTCGCTGGTCTACGAATGTAGCTGCCAAGAAAGCGTTAAAAAGATTGAAGATCAGGGGAACTAAACCGTGCTTTTCATTAAATTGCATTTCAGTTTAATGGTACCAAAGGTATTAAAACTCTCTAGAGCAGGGTTAATAACAGATTTTATGGAAGTGGTTAATTAAGAGGTCAGCAATATCCTAGCACATTTACATTGGGTTTATGGACAGATTTTGTTTAAGAAACACTACCACCTCATGTTACCCGTAAACTTGTAGAAAATGAAGATGGCAGGTTTTGGAAAAAAAACAATAACGTTGCTGGGTTTTGTTTTGCTGTGCTTGCTACACTAGAGAATCCCTGTGCTTCCTGCATGCACCAAGAGCCTTTCTTCCGATATTTCTGACAAAGGTATTAAGCTCATAAATGCTGAACTCCTAGCAGGAAAAACTTCAGTGACAAATTACGCTGCCCCTCTGGCAAACAGGCTGTGGGTCGGCAAGAGACTGGGAGGGGACATAGTCAGGACAGCTGAGCTGGCCTGAGGAAAGGGGCATAACATGCCATCAAATGTCCTGCTCACCAGTAGAGGAAGAAAGCGTATGGGACATTGCTCAGACACTGGCAGGGCATCAGTCTGCTGGTGGAATGTGGTGAATCACTTCTTGATTTTCATTTTTCCCCATCTTTCGGTTAGTAAGGTGTCTTCTTTCAACTCACAAGTCTTCTTGCTGCTTTTCTTTCTATTCTCTTCCCCCATCCCGCTGCAGAGGAAGAGTCAACGAGCATCTGTGTGGGTGCTTAGCTGCTGGCTAGGGTGAACCCACCACAGCTCTGATGCATTTTTTCCACTAAATAGAGCATATATCAGTGAAACAGTGATTTCTGGGGAGAGAAAAAAAAGCAAATATCTCACAGTATAACTTCATCATTAATTGAGAACAGATCACGTGATCACTGGAGTAAAGGGAGAACTTCATATCCATTTGAAACCAAGAAGAAAAGCTTAGCTCAATAGGCTGCAACTTCTCACTTCTATTTACCAAGGATGGAGAGTTAACCACGTAAATCTCCAGCTAGTTACACAGACAGTCCAAAGAAATTCAAACTATCTGCATCTGCAACCAGAGCCAAAACATCACACAGCACATCACCAAAAGGGATAGAAAACATGTTCCAAAATCATATAAATGCTACAGATATATTTTTCATTTCAGTTCCATTCTGTGGAAGTATGTAAAAGAGTAACTGTCAGCTTTTCAAAGAGATTTAGAGTGAAGCACTGCAACATGCTGCAGTAAAGATGAAGGTTTAAACCCTTTCTTGGCTCTATTCACATGTAAAGTCCCATTGATCTCAAAATAATGAGCACCAACAAGAAGTGATAAGAGCAGCACACACTTAAATCATTCTCTAGGAATTGGGAATATTTGATAAATTTAGCAGAGGTGAGGCCAGAGGCAAAAACTTTGCAATATTGGAAGTACGCTGTGAAGCAGAAATTATGTATCCACACTGAATAACCCCTCTTTCCATGATTCTTGCTTGTTCTCTTCCCTTACTACATTTAGGAAATTGAAATGATTTAATGTAAAAAAGCAAAGATGGGAAATTGACTGCAACTCTTAAGAAAAAGCCTAGAGGCTAATGAACCATTATGGTAAAAGCTGAATAAGCCGAGATCCTGAAAAGAAATTGGAGGTGTATTTTAGATATGCATGAAGACGATCAAAAAACCATTTCACAGAGATTGCTATGTGCAAGTAGGGCACTTTGTTTAATCTTATCCAGCTATACAACTTAAATGAAACAAACCTTTAATTTGACTTTCAAAAGCATTAGGCATTTTAGGAGCTGCCTTGAAGTTGGCCAAATAATGTTCCTGGAGGTATTTCAAACTAATTTTTAAAAGTCAACAGTTTCAGTCATTAGAAAACTAGGCTCAGCTTTTTCCTCAGGAGAAGGGGGAAAGAGAAACTTTTTATTGAGTCAGGTAAAATGAAGGCTTTTATTAAAGATATCGAAGTGGCTGCTTAAGAGAAGCACTTTGCAGGGATTCCTTATGTTATCTCAATACCTCAGGTTTCCCTATTCCCACATACATCTCACACAGAAGCTTAGTTATTGTCATCAAAATGTCTAACAATTAACTTAATACTGAAAAAGAGCATATCAGAGTGTTTGCAGAACATTATGGACGTGCATTCTGCAAACAGATTTTAACCAAACTGAGACTACTCATGTACATAAAAACAAACCCCTGATGTACTTCTAAGATCAGGGCTTGAGTGACCTAAAAGTAATATGTAAAGTAAAAAGTAAAAACTTGAGCTATCTAATATTAGACACCAACTATTTTATACTGCCTGAATACTAGGGTACCCGTTTCTTATTTCGATGGAGTTGAGAATAAAAGAGGCTTCTAAGTAGAAGAAATTATCTTTGGTTAAACAGACATATAACTGAAAAAACTAGTCAAGCTTTTAAATAGAACCTTCTGCAATTCTGAAATAGATTCAGCAACTCTCAGAGCTGCCCTCAAAGATAAACACAACTTCAGAAAAATTGCTTAGCATTTATATAGATACATGTTATTTTGACCACCTTGAAAAGAAATGTTGGCACCTACGGAGCATGAGTTGTAGGTGTACCCTCCTAATCTGCATTTATTTGTCATTTGGCCTATAGAAAATCAGCAGTTTCACTCCTTTCAACTCAGACATGAATCATTTGATTCTGCAACTAAATAAAGTAGGATATAATGTACCATGCAAGCTAGCCGAGCTAAGAAAATGAGTGTGTGTGCTTTCATTTGCTGCAATATCACTGCTGAAGCAAATGGAAGTGCACTATCGTTGCAGAACAGGGTTTGCACATCGTGCTGTGCCAGGCTTCACAACTGCCATTACCAGGGACTAATTTATAAACATCATTTTAAATAGCGGAAGGTCTTACAGTTAAATGGCCATTTTTAAGAGTGAAATTTCATTCTTAGACACCACTCATACACCTTTATCAGTGTGGAACAGCAGTGTCAATGGAACAGCATCTCCAGTGGTCTGACAGGTTAAACCAGACCGTGTATTCTTTTAGAAATCTCCAGAGAGACTCCTAAGCCTCATTTCTTATTTATAAGTCTGTAGTTAGAAATTGAATGAACATGAGCCAGAGTATCTGCCTGAACAGAAGATTACTAATACTCACTTTAGAGTTTGTAATAGTAACAAATGACTGGAAGAGAATTGAGAAACTCCAGCATTAGAGAAAGGTTACAAGTTCCCTCTAATAGCTACAATAAATTCAGCATCAGAAAATAGTTTAGCAATTTTAAAAACAGATTGCAGTTAGTAATACTCTGATTAGCTACAAACATTTCCGATATTAGCACGCCACCATATTTTATTTACGAATCATCAACATTCAGATAACGCAAACTGTCAAACAGATCACCTCACAGCCATAACCAAACAAAATTCAAACATGGCTGAGTTAGACTACGGTCTCAGGCAGCTTGTTTGATAACACAACCTCATTTAGCAGAGGTTTTGTTTCCTATTTCAATATCAAGCACTAGGCAGCAGGCAGCCAAGGAAGGGAAGGTAGATGGGTACATTGGCAACCATTCTCTGGCCTGAAAACACACTGCTGCACATATCCTTGTGCCAGCGAGGTATTTGTGTAATTCACTTGTGCCAAACTTAGGGCAGCAGAGAAGTACAAAGACATACAAGCTAAGATACAAGCTGGAAGACAGGTATCTCCCCCAGGCTACTATGTAACAAGATACCTTAGCATCTCCGAATTGCTTTAGTCATCAAACCTTGTCCACATCTGCACCTTCTGAATGTGTGACAGGAGGACAGGGAATGGACTGCCCTGTGCTGGATGCCGAGGATGTCTTTGTCTGAACAATCCAAATTGTTCCCATTCTAATAAAGAAGTGAGTTTCATTTTCAGTTTCTCTTTTCCATTCTTAACTGCCTGTGTTACACCTCAGTATGTAAAACCTTCTAGATGGAATACCTGAGATTCAATATACAGAAAAGTAGTAATATATTTCCTACCCAATTCATTCATAAGAGTGTAAAAATAATAATTAAAAAACTTTATTTTTTTCCACAGTGTAACATCTCTTTTCTAGAGCTTTAGAAGGATGTTCAGTAGTACTTTGTTTCTTCCCGAATACCAAATAGGTATTTTCCCACAGATAATTTTTATTTATATGCCTAATTGTTCTAACAACTGTTAGAAGAAACATTCCTGTAAAACATAAATTCATGTGATGAACTAGCTTGGCCTGTGAAGAAAGTGACTCAAAGTTCTACAGGCAACTGATTTGTATCAAGCACGTTACAAACCCTATTATGTATTTTAAAAGAATTCTATATAATTTTCAACTGAATAGCCCTTTTATGATTTTTTCAGATCCCATGGGATCAATAATTCAACTCTTAAGCCTTTACCAGAAAAGACATTTTAAGAGTCTTTTATAAGAAAATGTTGCATGCTGGCCTCAAAACCTGAATCCAACTGAAAATATTAAGTCTCCTTTTGACCTTATGCTTCTGGATCAACTTCAAGCTTCTGCATCAGGCACGTGACATAGACGTGTAGTTTTGGTTTTCATAAGTAGAACCAGTCATTCAAAATCACCTAAGTTAGAAAGTATCACGAGTATCTTAGCCCCAGATCTGCAGATGTGCAAAGGAATGAATTTATACATTTATGTAGAATTGCAGGCAGTGGTCTGCATTTTGGAACTGATCATTCTTGACCATGCAGTCAGTAATGTTATAGGCCAGTTGCTCGGAGTAATCTCATCCAGTCTACTTAAAAGAAACATGAGAGAATGCAAAAATATTTTCAAATACTCTCTGGTTTTGCTCATTTCCTGATGTTCCCTTTTGCACTAATGTGTTTGATTAAAAGTATTTACTTACTTGACAGGAACTCAAGGATTTGAAAAAAATACCATCACCGCTGAAGTTCCACCTACAAATCCAGAGACTTCTTCCAGCGTCCACACTGTTCAATGTGCTCTCCACACTGTGATCTAGGCTTGTTCCGTAACATAAAAAATAAAGTCTACTCACAAGATCATGCTAATGTATAAAAAGGAACTTCCTCCACACACAGTGGAAGTAGCTGATGCCCTGTGGGTTTCTTTCATTTCTGCATAAATGCAGATCTCTTCTGGACATTCTCTCATTTAGCATACTGTTTCTGACCACTGCAGTTTGAGCAAATCCCTCGAGCAAACGGATAATAAATGGATTTCTCAAAATCATTTACAGAAGAGTGCTAACACTGTATTTCTAAGCCTTGTTTAAAACATTCAAATGTAATCAAGACGACTTACAGCACTGGATGGCAACAGAATTCCAACCTGCTTGATTTAATAAAGTACACTCAGGATGTGCGAGAATACAAGATAAGAAAAATTAATTCAAAGAGCTAGCTGCAATCCTATTGATACTAAACAAACTGAAAGATCTTAAGAACTACTTTTATTCTTCACACAGGGAGACTCACAGCACAAAATAAGTGTTTTCAAGATGATGCCCAGGTCTACACAAAGGAAGCCTACAGAGCTGATACTTCTTGTAGCTACTTTTTTAAAGCAAGAAGTCTAACAAGCTTTAAGTTTATCTGAAGTACCTGGCTCCTGTCACCTGTCCTTATCTCCACTTGGGCTAAATAATGAAGAAATACTTAGACCATTCTCTCCAAAGACTCAATACTTCTTTGGCTTATGGTAGCTGTAGGTATACCTACATCATGGACCAGATCTTCAGGAAGCAACATCAAAACAGAAGCAAACTGAGTGAAAGTGTTGATCTGCTAGAGGGCAGGGAGGCTCTGCAGAGCGATCTAGACAGGCTGGATCAGTTGCTGGCAGTCAGTTGTATGAAGTTCAAGGGCAAATGCTGGGTCCTGCCCTTGGGTCACAACAACCCGTGGCAGCACTACAGGCTTGGGGAAGAGTGGCTGGAAAGCTGCCCGGCAGAAAAGGACCTGGGGGTGCTGGTGGGCAGCCAGCTAAACAGGAGCCAGTTGTGTGCCCAGGTGGCCAAGAAGGTCAATGCCATCCTGGCCTGTATCAGGAACAATCTGTCTAGCAAGAGCAGGGAAGTGATCATGCCTCTGTACTCGGCACTGGTGGGGCCACAGCTTGAGCACTGTGTTCAGTTTTGGGTATCGCAATATAAGAAAGACACCGAGGTGCTGGAGTGGGTCCAGAGAAGGGCAACGAAGCTGGTGAAGGGTCTGGAGAACAAGTCTTAGGAAGAGCAGCTGAGGGAGCTGGGATTGTTTTGTCTGGAGGAGGCCAAGGGGAGACCTTCTCACTCTCTACAACTACCTGAAAGGAGGTTGTAGTGAGGTGGGTGTTGTCTCTTCTCCAAAGTAACAACCTACAGGAAAAGAGGAAACAGCCTCAAGTTGCACCAGGGGAGGTTTAGATTAGATATTAGGAAAAATTTCTTTACTGAAAGAGTGGTGAGGCATTGGAACAGGCTGCCCAGGGAAATGGCAGAGTTCTCATCCCTGGAAGCGTTCACAAAACTTACAGATGTGGCCCTTTGGGACATGGTTTAGTGGTCATGGTCGTGTTGGGTAGATGATCTTAGAGGTCTTTTCCAATCTTAATGATTCCATAACTCAATGACACACTAAACAAATGCATAGTAGCACCTGCACAAAATTAGACTAGTCTGATGGCAAATTAAGTGGAACTACACACAAAGTATTAGTTCTTTGTATACATGTATTAAAGGTCAGGCTGGTAAGCTTACTCTTATTATAACATACCTATGACATGGGGAAAAAAAGAACATTGTAAGTGAATAATGAATGGGAGGGTACATTAGACTACTCATCCCTCCCATGAGATTATCATTCCCAGCCATTTAGAAATGACAGTTGAAATGGCTCAGTGTTGTACTGCTATGCCATTTAATCCAATTGAGCACTTGATGTTTAGCATACAAAATTCGCAGAGCAACCTTTTCTCTACTTTTTGCTTATTGCTTTCTCGATGCAAAATATTAACAGCTCTTCTACTGATGGACTCAGTGCTGTAACTCATCTAAAGTTAACTCAATATGTAATCCATAAAAATATCAATAGGTAATTCCAGAGGCATGACGGATGTTTCAAGACATCATTAGTTGATCATCAAACTCCAGCTGGCTGCTAAATGGAAAGAAGTCAGTTCCTTTTGCCACAAAGACACAGACGGACACACTGCTTATGGAAACTCCACACAATAATAATTAAGATATCGGGATGTTCAGTGTAGCATTGACGTAAGGAATTGAATCTCTGGAGCAGGATGGTCAGCTGCTGCTCAGTTGGAGATAGGCTCCTTGCAACGCATCTTCAGTTGGATCAGGTGAGATTGCCTGAGCCACTGTTTTGCTGAATTCGTACAATCCAGGTGGCTTGTGGTCCAAGAGGAGTATTCATGCATTTGAATGACCCATTGCTATTAGTTATCTTAAACAACGTACAAAACATCTCCAAATTACTGTAACTGACCTTTATGACCATTCCTGCCCCTGCAAAAAATAGTTTCTAGTGGCTATTTAAAAGTACCTGTGTACAGCATGGTAAATTCTACAGCAAGAATCACATGTGGGGGTTTCCAGGACTGCTACGTGCTCTGTGCAATCAACACATCTCCAGCATGCAGGTAATGCCTATTAACTGGTCTATATGCATAGTAAGAGCTGCATGGGAATTTAGCCAAATTCCTCACCTGGGGAGCAGTAGCTCCTACTGTTCAGAATGGTTGAGAAAACAAGTTTGTTGTTTTTGTTGTTTTGAAGGGGGAGTTTGGTTTTTTGTTTCTTTTTAAACTGTGTACCATGTGCACTTTTTGACGCAGCTTAAAGAAATTCTAGCATCTCTAAAAATATCAATCACAGAAGAGTAAATCTAAATATATCTAACTGCAGTCCAGAAGAGCATCAAACGAAAACAGTGCATACAGGAGGCTGAGCTGACCACGTTTCATCCAGCTGCCTTATGACTTATTACCTGTATTTGCCCCTACCTGAGTAACAGCAAGATTTACTCTGCAGACAAATGTTAGCATTTTCCTCTTTCTTTTTCAGTCTCCTATTCTACAGAAAAATAAATGAAACAAAACCCGCTTGTCTTCAGGCAGTCACAATCACCTCTGTAATTCTATAAATATCCTCTGCACAATAACTCATAGCGTATATAAAAGCAATGACAAGGTCACTTACTATGAACAATTCATGATCGGTTACCCTGGCAACAGAAGTGTGTGGCAACAAGGGAAAAAGACACAGTAAAAACTATCGGATGTTTCCTTTCTGTGACTCCTGTGATTTCTCCAGAAGGGTTTACCTAAAAAGTCCAGATGTTTCTCACTTACTCTAGTTTCGCACCAGTAGACCTTCACTTGTTTCAGTGGAGTTACTGTGAATTCAAACCAGTGTAAGTGAAAAGCAAAGCAATGATGTGACTGATAAGGAATTTAATTCTATTTTAAACAATGTCGTCTCAAAACCTAGCATGAATTTAATCCATCCCTTGTGGTGACTGTCTTCTTAGGAGTTAGATTCCTGACTAGCATTCACTTAGTCATACATAGTTCACTCTCAACTGATATTCCCCACTTTATCATCTTTCAATTAAAAATCAATCACCAATTTGCATCTCACAGTGGTTTTCCAAGTTTAAATACAACTTGTGCAATTACCGTATTACTTTAGGACTTAGAAAATAGACTTTCTAACTGGAGGCTTAGCAAATGCAAAGGTTTTCTGGAAAGCCCATGGTGCTGGAATGCTTTTTCCACTCTGAATCAAACTCTAAAGCTGAAGTGAGCTCCCACAGCAGAGGTTTTATAACAAGAGTAGGTAGCCAGTACTTCACCAATCAAAACTCAATCGTTACAAATACGTGACCAGCAACAACAACACATCTTGTGACTGACATAACCAAAACAGATTCCACAGTAGGTATGCAGGCATCTTGTTACATCAGAATGGAAGCAGTGGTCTTAGGAACACATAGTTGCTCCAAGTCTATGTACAGAAGAATAAATGCCAAGATAAGCAAAGCCAACTCACATCCTTCACTGTAAAAGGCAATGTTTCTGAGGTACTCAAGAAATGAGAAGCAGCAATAAAGTAGCAGACACCACATTTCGAATCCACAGATGAACTGCTGTTATTATACTGTAAAAAAAAACCCCAACCCTTCTGTAGTTCAGAAAAGCTAGACATGAATTCTTGGCCAGCGTATTTAAAGCATTATGGTGCTTGTACATTGGGAATAAAGAGGTTTCAGCCTCTACCAATCATCACTTTCTTGTGGTGCCCCTCGCGAGGTTCCTCCAGACAATTATCATGTCAAATGCATACTACTGAAAAAGGACTAGGTAACACCTTAAGTGGCAGACCTACAGATACCATAGACTGTATATGCCTGCCAAAGCTGCTATCACATGCTCTGCCGTGGCAAAATGTAATTTGAAATTTACAGTGAAGAAATAATTCATCTGTTGATAACAGGTAGGAAAAAAAAAAAAGCTCTGTAATATAAGCCAGTTTGAAATCATGTGATATAAGAGATGTCTCTCATAAGAGATCTCTCACAACACCTGATATTGCCATAAAGAGACATGAGGGCAATTTGGTCTTATTAAAAAAGAAAGCAAGGAATTCTTCAGATATTCAGAGTTATGGCATAAGTTTAGCTTTGTACACCAGACTGATGAAAACCTGAAGAATGCATTAGGGTTTAATCTCAAAAGGTGACTGCAGCATCGTTTCAATATCTTATCTCTACAGATGGTTTTGTAGTCATTCTTATGGATGGTGAATTTATGGAAAGATGTCCGAAGAAAAGGAAAAACCAACAAGGCAAAAAAGCCAAGTGAGAAAATGGCTACATACACATATGTTAAGCTATTTGGGTCCCTAGAGCACACAGGTTAAGGCCCAAGACAACACAAAATACCCATAACTTTCAGTATTCTGAAATGAAATCAAATATGTTACTATGGGCAGAGAGACCTTGCAAAAAGAAAACCAGATAAAAAAAACCAAACCTTGCATAAGGCTTTTTTGCTGCTTGTTTAACTTGAAATGATTGCACCAATGTTCAGAAAAAGGAAAACCACAGAAATTTTTATTTCAAATGCAAAACAAATGTTGAATGAATTACTGTTACTACAGCATTAAATCATTAAATCACACTACTGAAGGTGGACCAGTTATGCCAAATTGAGGTAGTGTTAAATAAATTATAAAGAGCATGCATGATGACATGTAGCTAAAATAAAGTAAAACTACTTGGGATGAAACTCCTAAATGCGTGCATATTCTCAGTGCTCCCTTGTAGATGGGAATTTATACTGAAGATCCACATGGGAAACACAAAGCAGGTATACTAATCATTTCCTAAATAATATGCACTTTGAAAATAGATGCTGTGTGATGGAAATGCCTCTACAATTTCCAGACAAACAGATTTTACTGCTTATAGACAGAACAAAACATAAAGAACTGAAAAAGAAAAGGCAGAGGCAATAACTGAATCCCTGAACATACATTAACCACCTGAGCTACTACGTTATTGTCAAAATTGTTCCAAAGTTTTTTTCTAAGAACTTACAAAACCAACAACTTTGTCCAAATTAAGAAAGCCAGCAGAAGATTAAATGAAACTTTTCAACTTCAAATTTCCCCCCTTGCTCAGCAAAATATTCCTGACTGTCACAATTAACAAGATCGGTATGATTTTTTTTTTAGCTCTTCATGAAGTGTGAAGCTACCCAGGTCTCTGTAATACAAATGGAATGTTGATCCCCTGTAATTCAGACAGCAGACACATAGACACGAAAAAAGAACAGCCTAAAAATTCTACTATAATCTCCCAAAACCTCTGCATCTAGAAGGAAGAAGAAACTTCTTAAACAAAGTATTTATTAAACATAAAATGGAAAGGACTCACTCTTAACTCTCAAGCTCTTCAGCTGGAAAGACTAAAATTATTACTTCTTAATGTTTGAATTTGCAAGGTTTGCTAAACTCTCTCCGACTTGTGTCAGAGATGCCACATTTTCACATCATAAAGAGAACTCCTAAAAATAGCCTGTTTTTCCACCAGCAGAAGACAAAACAGAAGGAGAGAAAAGCCTTCATATTGGCTGCTAACCTCTACTGGGTTTTTTTTCTAAGTTGTTCTCCTAAAATACTCCTTCAACAGTATAGAATTCCCAGGACTTGATGTCTAGATCATATCTCTATCTATAGTATCTATACCAACAACAAAGAACAAGCCCATGAAATGTGAAAACTCCCTTCCATCCTTGCAAAGCGTAATAAGCATAAGCTAATATATATTTTATTCCAGATCTATTTTTTTTCTATTAAACACTGTTTCTGAAATAATCCAACATAAAATTGAACCCAATGTGCTATAGTCAATTAAAAAAAATCAGTTTCTTCCCTCTCTTTTCTCAACCATTTCAAATGTCAGCCCAAGAGGTTTGGTTTTGCTTTTCTCGTATGAATCAATGCACAGAGAGGCCTGAAGACACATTACAGATACTGCCTTCGAAATTCTGAAGCCTGCAAGGAAAATCTACATCTTTCTTCTTTTGTCTTCAAAATATTGGGGAAATATTTTCCATAGACACTTTTCTTTGTCATGTAAATACACCATGCTAGTCAATAGGTTCTTCAGCGTGAGGTATTTGCAGCATTACAGCAGACTTCACACTGACAAAAAGCCACACCGAAAACATATCACAAAACACACAATCACTTGTCACTATAAGTTATCCAATTGTAACTACAGGGGGTATTTTTAAGCAGGCAGAATGTAATTGCCTACTTGGAATTCTGCCAAGACACTGGAGCTAATTATTTTTTAAGGATGAATTTAGTGCTTGCATGAAAGCTGATGGATCAATAGCAAAAGAAGATGAAGTCAGTTTATTCACAGACTAGGCATGGTGCTAGCTGTGGTGATGCGAAGCTCCCTGCTGTGCCCTGACAATATACCATTTTCCTAAAATTGGAGGGGAATACGCACTACAGTGAGACTGTTCACCAACCTCCACTTCTAACAGAAACTACCAGCAGTGAATACGAACACGTGTACCTACCTGTCCCGATACAAAACAGTGGCCAAACGACTGTCCTTCCCCCAGAAATTACCATCTTATCTTGCCAGAACAAAACCAAGTGACCTACACTCTGAACATGTATAATATATTGAAAGGGAAATGTTGAATTTGAACACATCTAAACCGAGGAAGCATCATCTGGATGATCGGGTAGTGAGGTGGATTGTGAACTGGTTGAAGGAAAGAAGTCAGAAAGTTGTGGTCAATGGGACAGAGGCCTGTATCTAGCAAAGTCCCTCAGGGGTCAGTACTGGGACCAGGACTACTCAATATTTTCATCATCAATCTGGACAAGGGAACACACCGCACCGTCAGCACGTTTGCGATGACACAAAACTGGGAGGAGGGGCTGATGCACCAGAAGGCTGTGCTGCCATTCAGCAAGACCTAGACAGGCTGGAGAATTGGGCGGCGAGAAATTTTATGAAATACAACAAGGGCAAGTGTAGAGACTTGCATCTGTGAAAGAATTAACCCCTGGTACCAGTACAGGTTGGGGACTGACCTGCTGGAGAGCAGCGCAGAGGAAAGGGACTACTCCGCCCCAGTGAGGCTGCATCTGGGATATTGTGTCCAGTTCTGGGCCCCTCAGTTCAAGGACAGGGAATTGCTTGAAAGAGTCGAGTGCAGATCCTGCCAGAGCAGGATCACCTAGAGTAGGTCATGCAGGAACACATCCAGGTGGGTTTTGAATGTCTCCAGAGAAGGAGACCCAGTGAGGTTGTGGAGTCTCCTTCTCTGGAGACATTCAAAACCTGCCTAGACACGTTCCTGTGAGACCTACTCTGGGTGCTCCTGCTCTGGTAAGGGGGTTGGACTAGATGATCTTTCAAGGTCTCTTCCAAACCCGAACATTCTGTGTTTCTGTGATGTTTACAGTATTCATTTAGGACTAAAGAAGAGTGCTAACAGTATTACGTCAAATTGACTGAACTTGCCTGTATTGTATTACTGATCTAGATTAATAACAGTTTCTAAGATCTCTCTGCTGGCTGCTAAATATTTTAAAAGACCAAGTACCAGAAGAAAAAACTAATTCTAATCACAGCTGTGTAATATTATGGCCCAAAAATATATATCCCACGTGGAATGCACCTATCGGTGCTTTCATGGTTTACTGACTGTTCCACAACAGTCACACTGATACTACGAACTGAAGGCAAAGATTAAGTCTCCCTAGTAGAAAAAAAAAAACAACATAGCAGGTTCAGACGCTGGCTAGCATCATTGTCGCACCACCAACCTCATTCATGATCGCTTTGCAGCCACCCAAAGCATTTATGTTTTAGTACATAAGGACTCCTTCGCTATACCGCCAGTATAAAATAATATAACAAAAAGAATGAAAAGAACCTTTACAGAAAATTAGTAATTTATGTAAGAAAATTACAGGTATGTGGCATATACACACACACCCCCCTAATCTCTGTCAAATACTGGATGCATGGTCAACAGAGGTCAGATAAATAAAAATTAAAGCAACACTTTAGGTGCTGAAAGAATTGTTCTTGTTTGTAGATAAAGAAGGCTTCGTATTTAAAAAAAAAGTTTTAAATGCTTTAAAAAAAATATGACATATAGCACATAAATGTTTTCAAATAAAAATGTTCTCTGAATGAATATTGCAAGTTCTAAAAAACCAGTCAGAACTGGTTTTATCCTGTTACAAAAATAACATGAACAGAAAGCCCTTCAAATCCAAATCAAGGAGAAAAGATTAAATAACAAAAGCTAAATATCAAACTAAGCTTGCATGTTTTGTTCTGAAATGCAATGTTACAATTCTTCTACATTAAAACTAAGAAGAGAAACTAGAAAGTGACATTGAATAAAATAAAACTGACTCTACAAAGCAGAACCATATGGACAACAAACATTGTGATTAACAAGGTTTAAATTCAGTATCTTTACGGTCACTGCACAGACCTCGACTGCTCAAAGACAAGGCATAAATAAGTGACAGCATTCTTCATCCACTGTGAAGAAAATCAGCAAGATGGAACCATGAAACAAATTCTGCAAGTGGCTAATGTAACCAGACAGCAGCCGAATATTAACAGCTATGACTCCTGCTTTGGATGGGATCTCTGGATGGAAATTAGAGGCAATATAGCCAAATATATTAACTCATGTAACACATCCCTCCTGCGGCTTGTGCATGAGATTTGTTCTTGCCAAGCAGGGGTCGGGGATCTATTTCTAGATCCTTCAAAAACAACTGTATGACTTCTCAATTGTTCAACCTATGAGATGAGGGAATTGATAATATTTGTTTGCTTTTTAATAGTGTCGTGAAAACGGTATTTTGTCTCTAGTTAACAAGGGGATTTAGGGACTCCTCCTGGAGTTTTTTTTCCCCTCTCAGCCAGACACATAACATGGACAAAAAAGCAGCACAGCCCTCTGTCCTCATTAGCTCTGGGCTTGGGATAAAGTGCTGTCATGTTTCCAGGTAACTGCCAACAAAGAGTTGCCCTCTGCTTTTCACTTCCTCAGCACTCAGCTGTCACCCTCTCTCCTGTACCACTGTCTTTGCATCGACAAGGTATGGCATCAGCAAAGTCAGAAAAGACAATGGACTTCAAATGGATCTAACTTGGTATCCATTTCTTATTCAACTGAAGAGAATTAATCAAGTCAGAGTGGAAGAGCTGGAGGTCTGCTCTCTGTCCTCACAGCCCCTTACTCTGGCACTAACACCATTTACCAGGGCAGACAGTGCTCTTCTCTCATCGTGATACTGAAAACACCACAACATTTATGCAGAGCAGGATGGCTACAAAATATAATTATCCAGTTTTGAAGTCCAGTGGGAAAAGGTGTGTGTGGCAGCGGAAATAAAAAAAAAATAATCATCCTATTCACCCTACAAAACAATCCAACACTTGCCACTGCAGAATCTGTCTGGGGTTTTCTCCCACATTTTATTTCCAGTTTGTTTACAGTTGGCAGTCACAAATAAATCAGTCATTTACATGACCTATGTAGCCAGTCACAAATCTATTTGTTTACATTTATTCTCTGATGAAAGATACTCTGGCTACAATTTCATTTTAATTCTAGTCTACGATCATGCCACTACAACATTTGAGTCTGAGCTTTTTGATTCTTAAAATCTAAAATCTGATTTCCTGGACACAAGCATCAAGTAGAATAAATTGAAAGCTTTTAAAAACAAGTTCCACAGAATCACGTACTGCAGTAAGCTTTAGCCATTAAATGGAGACTGAGACTCGAGTCCAGATGAATATGCAAGAGGGAAAACTCCTTGCCCCTGACAGAGTACTCAGTTAGCAGCCCTGCCCCACTACCAAAAGGTGGACATGGACACCCAGAACAGGTGACTATCAGAGAAGGAAGCTGAGCTGAGGGCACAGATGAAGACTTCACATGACACTGCACGCCTAATGGAACCGTGTGTCTGCACCACGGAGAGCAACAGTAGTGTCCTGGAGAGCTCTTCCTAAGCTCTGCCTTAGGAACAGGCTCATGAGAAAACACACCGCAGGGAAGACAAACTGAGAATGCTGCCCAGTCGTGTAATGCTCCATAGATGCCTTCAAAGTGTGTAAAGAAACCTTGGGAATCTGCTGTACTCATTCAAGAGATAAACAAACTACTCTAAAAAGTTAGAATTGTTTCAGAATCAAAAGATTAAAGGCCAGACTTCATCACCATAAGCTCTTTCCTTTCTTTCTGGGCTGCAACAATCGTTAACACTAACCTGAATAACCATAGCTAATCAAGGTTCATTTTATTGTACGCTACCAATAATAGAGGGGAGAAAAAAAGAAAAATAACCCACCAGCCTTTTCTTTTAAATTTCTTACTTTCTTTCCACTTACAAAAAAAAAAAACCCAACAGGCATGTTGGTTGTGCATTGCAACCTCACACTGACAGCTGATCGGTGCTACTGCTTGCACTAGCAACTGCTGCCCAACCCACGCTATCCAGTAGGTTTTTAGCCAGGTTGAGATACAGTGATCTCTACTGATGTTTTTGGCTTTCGCTGTTTTCTTATAAAAAGGCTTTGCCCAGCACTGCTGAAGTTAACAGGCAATGGAGGCAGGAGCAAAATGAATATGCATCTCTAAGACCAGGAGAAACAGAAGAGAATCAAGTCTTGAAGAATAATAAAAACAAAAACCACCCCTTCACAGATGTTCCATTTAGTTCACTTTGCAAAGCGACAATTTACATTTCCTTTGTACAGAAAACATCTGCGGCAAAGGTTTGCATTTCCTTCTGCTCTTGATTTGAATTCACTCTCCTTCTCTTAAATGTCATTTATGCAGACCAATCCATACATGTTTCTTTACCTCAGAGCTAATAATGACATACTTGCAAAGTAAAAACAAAATTCTTCAGCAACACTGCATCATTAGAAGCAATTTATACAACTGCTACAGATGACTGAATCAAAAAGGAATTATGAAATGCTGAAAACCATGAATATCTATCAAGGAGTACACAGCTTTTCTACATCTTCCCCTCCCTCCTCTAACTTACGTATGATAATACTTTTGGAAGGCTGAATTCACTCCATTCTCCTACTCAGTTAACTCATTCACTAATGACAGCGAGGAGAACATAAATAAAGCATAGCTGCAATTGTAGCATGCACACCATCATTCACAACTTTCACATATACTAGAACAAGTAAGGTTAAGGGACAGAAAAGGTAACGCAACTCCTTCCTGTTCCAATCTTTTAGAATCAAGATTTTGTAATGAGATAGTCTTTCTAGATGCAGATTACATACACAAATATATACATAGTTCTATTAAAATGTATGTCATGTATTTGTCTACTGCATTCCCTTTCTGAACATCTACAGAGATACTCCTACAGCATCATATTCTCCGATTCACGTTTTTTTTCCCCAGTGACAACAGCTGAGGACTTATTGAGGCTTTCAAAACTCAATTTCCCCCAAACAAACAATTGTACATCAGTATAGTGGTTAGAGCAGTCATCCAGTAACTAAGAAATCCAGGATGAATTTGGTTCACTGCCCAAGAGACAAAAATAAATACTTCTATTTATATCCTTCTAGAATATAGCTCAAGCTACAAAGTTACAGGCTGTACAATATTTTGGATGAAAATATTTGCCACTGTGCTTTTGACAGTGTTCAACATGGCTAGAAAAGAAGAAAGCTGTGATTAAGATTCATTGTGAAAGACAAGACAGGTACAACAGAAAACGCTACTGCCTCAGCAGGCCTCACAGTACCATGTTCTAGTCTCCATTTTTTATTTTGAATAAAACCATCAGATACCACACAGATTTATCCCAAGAGCAGAGTCCAAAACTTTTGTCCGCCTACAAGGCATGATTCAAACTTCATGAAGTTACACTTTTTCCAGCACTTGCCAACTTACCATACAAAATAAAACCCACCCTCTCAAAAATCTTACCAGCAGCAATCCAAACTAAAGCTTACATAGCTTAAGCAGGAGGAGGGGGGCGGCCCATCT